>NW_020897738.1:7697431-7720163 GCF_003984885.1 Neopelma chrysocephalum
GTTTCAGGAAAATGAATTCATCCAGGAAAAACACCTTTGTGCAATAAAGACTTGAGAAAGTAAAATGAGATTGTGGGCTTTCTTTCCCCAGGCTTGGATATTGCTTTATCAATACAGTTCTGTCAATAAGCTGTGAACAAACGCAGGCCTTGTCAGATTTACTAACTAATCACAGAAAAGTGTTGGCAGGGCTTAAAGGATTGAGTGACCAGACATAGTAACTCATTTTAAGTGTTTCTGCTTGCTGTATTTTTTTTTCCTTCTTTTTTTTTTCCTTTCCTGCTCCTTAGTTTTGCTCTCTTAAGTGGATAGGACAGGAAATATCTTCATCTGGCACCTTCTGTCGCACCGAAAGGAAAGATGTGCAAATTCCACAGATTTTGCTTGTCTTCAGCCTGGTTCCTGAGCCACAGACACAAAAATATGTATGTGCATAAATAATGTCGCTCATTTAAGTGCACGCACCTCTCTACAAGCAAATATGCAGATTACGTGTGTGTGCTGCCTCTGTAAGCACATGGTAGATTTTTAATTGAAGGCACTCCATGGCTCTGATGGCCCTGCAGTGATTTCCACCCTCAGTTTTAGTGGAGCTGCTCATTTGGGCTCTTGATAACAGGTTTCCCTTTAACTAAAAAGATGAAACGGGTACATTGGAGAAGCTTTTTTTCTCTTTCTCTCCGTAATTTCAGTCATGAATTCCTCTGTTTTTTGCTGTTCGTTCCCTGCTGGCAGTTGCCATCTGTAGCAATTTTCCCTCTGCCAGAAGGGTTGGCAAGCAACTCCCTCCAGTGCCCGCATCAGTGATGCCTGGGCGACAGCCCCGGTGCCAGAGCGCTGCTCTACCTCCACCTCTCCCCCCCATCTTCCCCCACCCACACGGTCACACACACACACACAAACAGGCTCAATATGTCGCTTTTTGAACAAAGCTTTGCTGCTGGTGGCCCGAGATCCCTGCCAGCCTGCCCGGGGACTCCTGGGGCCACCCCTGGCGTGCCCCTCCTGCAGCCCGAGCGCGCCCCAAAGGCAGCGCTGCCTTTCCCTCCACCTTTTTTGCAGGATTACATTTCAGTATCACTTGCTTGAAAAGAGGCTGCCTGGCTGGAGCAGTACGTGGCTCCAGCTCACATTTGCCTTCCGTTGGGAGCTTCAGACCTGAAGTTAGAGTTAATTAAGTCGATAGCCCCTGTTAGAAACGCCGCAAAGCAATGATCGCGTGAGGTGAATCCTCCTCCAGGAAGGCTGGGGTTTGGATTGGAGGCATTAATCTCTGCAAGAGTGAGGGAAAAAAAAGGAAAGAAAATGTGATTCGAGTATGAAAATTTTTGAGATCACAAATAAAAGGCAGTGTGTTGTCATGAGAAGGAGCAGAGCCTCCATTTTCTAAAAAATGCAGAAAAAAGGTCTTTATTGCAAATTAAAAATACTCCTGTATCTATGAAGGTTTTGATGGTTATTAACCTGCTGGTTGCTGATGTGATTTGAAGGATGCAGCTGCTGTTCTTTGTTTAGAGGCAAATTTTAGATTATTTGTTGTAAAGGAAGGGATATATTTGTGTACACGTGTATGCACGAGATATATGTTTGTATGTGGACTTTGGCTTCGTTGAAAGCACCCATTCTGTACTCCTAATGCCTGAGACTCTGCATCGTCTTGAGAGAAGTTCAAACAAAGACGACTTGTAGCTCAGCACAGCAGTGGAAGGGATCTGGCAGCTGGAAGATGTGTTGGGGTTATCACAGCTGCCATAAATATCTCTGAGACCTGCAAGGAGCTCGATGCGGTGGCTTGGCATGCACAGGGGCAGGAGGGGCAGGCAGGAGCCATCTCGTGTGGAATTTGTCTGTTGGAGCCGGGGTGAGCAGGAGGGATGTGAAACATCCTGCTGTGTCCTCTGGCCCTGCAGCTGGAGGGCTCGGGATCCTCTGGGATCTCCCCCCGGCTCTCCCTCCAGGATGCACCAGCAGAGGATTCCTGGTGGATTTGACGGTGGGCAGTGGCCAGGGCTGGTATTAATTTCTCTACGTGTGAGCACGTGTGTATCCACCTTAGTGCAAGCAATCTGTTATGTCCAAAGTTGGAAGAGTAACACGTGTGGGAAAGACTGGGTAATCCAGGGCTTGTCATTTGTGGTGTGGATGAATTTGGCCGTGGGTCAAGTGGTTGGTGTCTCACAGGACCTGCCTGTGTCAGGGTGTGGCTCCCCCTGTGCATGACTTGAAGGGAGGATGCAGCATCACAAGCTCCCCCAGCACCTTTCTTCCTTTCCAGAGCCCCCAGAGCCCTGGCTTTGGCTGTGTCTCATGCTCAGGCTTTTCCCCTCATTTCCCTCGTGGCAGTTTAGCAGGACCTGAACTCAGCTACTAAACAGCACCTAATGGACAGAGCAGGGCTCTGGTTTCACCCGGCAGCCAGAGCTGCGTGGCTTCCCCCAAAGTCCCTGCTGGTGTGAGAGCAGTTTCAGTGGCTCAGGCCCTGGTGGAAAGAATAGGAGCCTCTCTCTCCCCCAGCTGTCAAGGAAACTTGAGGAGGCATTCAAATGAGAGACACATGGATGTTTATAATTCACAGTTTTGCCATTGTTGTCACCAGAGATTTGTTCTTCCTGCTTGGTGAGGGGAAAAAAGGAAGGATAAAATTGGTACCATAACATGGCCAGACATAACTTGTTTGAAAGATGGGCCTCCAATTATTTACTTAAGGAAATAGTGGGAGATTTATTAATAACCTCTGGCGACTTAAATAGCTCTAGTGATTTCCATGTGTGACCTGAGGCCTCAGCCTTCCTGGCTGATTAGACACGAAACTCAACTAAAGAGCTGACCTGCCTGGTTTCGAGCGCTCTGCTGGGTAACTCCCAGATGTGAGGCCGAGGAAAAACAACGTCTGTCAGAGCCATTACGGAGCACTCGGCTACAACAGATTTAATCTTGCCCCTGATTTCAGAGGAAACAGTGCAGTAGGAGGGCTGAAGCTGTAATGATCTCTCAGCACAAAAAACTATTCTCTTCCATGCATCCGAGAGCAAGCAAAAGTCCCTCATCTATCACTGCCTGCGCCGGCAAGTCTCCGCTGCTGTTTGTGGACATGTCACTTTTTTCTTCCTGACAGAAAAGGACTTTTTAAAATATAAAACCCAGAATACTGTAATTTTTTTTTTTTCTGGCTATGTGTACTAGTATTTCCTGGGGCTGGTATCCATATTGCTGCTGGATGGCTTTGCCAGATGTTGTCTATATAAGATAGCTGGTGACCCTGAAATATCTCTTAGGCTTTACGTCACCACAACGGGATCTGCTCATTCTCTTTGTTTCTCTCCTAATAGAAGCTGCCGTGGGTTGGAAACAAAACTTTACCTAAAAAAATCACCAGAGAACCCTCTTCCTGCCTTCCCATTGCCTCCAAATAAATGGGAGAAAAGTACCCCACAAGGGGATGAGAAAAAAGAGAAAACCAGAGGGAGAGGTTTGGAAGTAGGGACCAACTGCCACTGCTTGGCTTTTGCTGGGGTCACCACACTGATCTCTGATGCTTTTCAGCTCAGTGTGGGGAACTTCTCACAGCTTCCAGTGTGTTCCCAACTGACAGGGATGAGAAGAAACCTTAATGCCTTACAGACTCTTTGTGGGACTAGAAGACTAAAAGCAAATTAGGGAAAAACAACAGAAATTAAAACAGCTAGAATTGCATTAGCATAGCATGGCTCTGATTGAAGTTAAGGAGGTGTTCAATTACCAAATGGCTGCTGGTATCTGACCTGAAAACAACTGAACCTGATTCAACAAATTGAATAAAACAGCACTGAAAAATAATTTAGACCTACTTAAAGAATATGCTGATGCTGTGGAACTCTGTGCTGTGTTAGCATTCATCTTGATGTCTGTCTTCAAGCTGGCTTCCATACTCGGGTCCTGCTCGTGCCTTTTCTTTAATTTTGCAAAATTTATGATTAACAGAAACCGAAAGAAACAAATGGTTGTGTTGTCTATAGGTGGTAGCTTTAAAAAGGAAAAAAAGAGGCTTAAGTACTTTCATGTGATTTATAAAGAAAGCTAAAGGCTGACTAGGGAAGTTAAGGGGTTTGTTTGGTCTGTAAATCTTGGTGATTTTCTGCTAGACATCCAGTCCTGCGTTGTCCAGCTGACTCTTGAGGACTTGTGGAATCCACAGAATTACATGTCCCTGAATAATCATCAGGTGGAAAGCTTGAATGAAGAAAATATTTTTACCCAAGCTGTTTAGGCTTTGTGCTGCTCAAGATTCTTGTGTTGGAAGTACAGTGGGTAAAATCTCAGTAGGTATATACATGTTGAAAATATTCTGGAAGGTATTTGTGACTGCACAAGGTAACAAGAAAAGCACAAATGAACACTTTTTTAGAAAAATCTTTTCTAAGAATTACTTTTACAAGTGGTGAGAAGTAAAATACATCCTGACCCAGGCACTGTTTGTATTCACAGTTGTACTAGTCAGTGACTAAGGACATGATTCAAATCACTGAGCTTAAACTGTGCAAAACTCAGCATGGACATTCTCCTTCGCTTTTAAACCAGGATTAAATAGATTTATCTTGATCTTAATTTGAATTTGACTGGGCTTAAATCAAATTGGATTTGAAACAGCTGATATAAGTTTTGCCACGCATTAGCAAAATTGTTTTTTAAGCCAGTGGAAAGTTGTACACAGACAGGATGTTATTGTGAATTAGGCTATTTTGTTAATTAGATGTCTCTGGCTAACTGTTAGCCAAGGATTTGGGATCATGACATTTTTGTTATGTCTTGCAGGAAACTCATACAGGTTAATTCCAAATCTGTGCCGTGCTTTGTAATTGAGATATGAGACTAAAGAATGTGATTAAGAACTTGTGCTGTTTTGGGGCTCACAGAATATGAAATTCAGGCTACATCTGGGTGCTTGCAATTTGGGACTTGGTTGTGTCTGATAAGTAGATTTGAGTCACTTCATCAAATATCACGTTTCTCATAAAGTGTTTTGTTTTTAAAGGGGAGGTCTTAGTTTTTAAATGAGGTCTTTTTCTCTGCCTTAGCCCAGCCTTTGGGCGATGAGGGAATGCATTTAGATCACATTTTTAAGCTTCAAAGTGCTAGAAATTTGTCATTTTCTGTTTCATTGAGCACCAAGATTCCCACAGAATTACACTTAGAGATGGGCTTCAAGAAAAGCACCAACAATCATAAAACTTAAGAATTGCACTGTAAATATGAGTCTGAGAAGGAGCTCTAGACCTCAGTTATGTCCCTGTTCATCTCCACCCTATTGAAGCAAACTCCTCCTGCATAAAATGCCTTAATAATTCTACTTTTGCAAGACATTTGGACACAGCATTGTTTAAATTACTTAAAGGAATAAGAGTCAGGAAACTCTGCTGAATATGTTCAGCTGTTTCACCAGAATTTGATCACAGCAATAGTACAGCTGCATGATACCCATAGGAATAAACAATTTATGCTGTTATGTTTAGTATCTTCTTTGAATCTCTGTTTTAAATGGGGGTGGCAAGAAGAGCAGGATACTTTGTCACTGAAATGATTAGTAAAACTTGCTTTTTATGGAGAAAACCATGGAAAACCTTTCAAAATGGGAAAAAAATAGCAGCATCCTGCGTGTTACCAAATTCCCTGCTTTGCAACAAATTCGAGAGCTTTGTTCTGATCCAAATGTTGTGGAGATCAGAGGAATTAACATATGGGGACAGTTTGTCTAGCACAGAAATCCCTGCTCCATAGTGGTCAACAGGAGATGCTTGGGAAGGAATATAAGGAACAGGATTGTACAGAGTGAACCTTTCCCCGGCTTTATCCTCCCCACGTCTGGCAATCGGCACTTTGGGAACTTCCTGAGCCAGAGGTCATATCCAGACCATTGTGTTTAATTGCCACTGGTGGACTTATCCCCCGTGAATTTCTCTAATCTTTTTTTTTGAACTCGTTTATATTTTTGGCCTCCGCAACATCCTGTGGTAGTGAATTCCACGATTTAATGACATGTCATATGGAAAAACTGCTTCCTCGTGTTTGCTGTAAAAAAAAAGTTTGCAGGTTTCATTCAGCAAAACTGATTTGAGTGCAAATGAAACATCTAAATTAGCACTTTTCTGAATTGAGGTCTGGATTCAAAGCTCTCTGAAGTCAAGAAGAAGCTCTGCATTATTTTTTTGCAGAATTAGAAACATTTTAAGTTTCCAGACTTGTTTGGCACTAGCAACATATTTTTCTGTCACTCAGGCAAATTATGTGAAAGAATTTGGTCATACCACTCAGAGGATGGATTTGTGACTCTTACAGCTAATTCAGTTGCTGTTATTGATGGTGTTAGTAGCAAAAACCCACTAATACCCAGCCTGAGCAGAGTGATAGCCAACATATGGCGCTGCCTGAAGTCCCCGAGTTTCCTCAGAATTTCATTGATAGCAAAAAGCATTCATGCTGCAAGTAACCAAGCGTTATTTGTAGTGGAGTATGTTTTACTTCATTTTGACCACTTCAAACGAGCGTGTTGCTTTGGCTTGCTCCAGTTCTTGGTGACATTTCAAGATTTCAGCCAACCAAGAATTGGCCCGAGAAGTACTTTGGGGCTGGAGAGGGAGCAGATTTTGGAGCCTTTCAAGAGAAAGGAGCACACTTCTGTTTCCTACTGTGTGTCATCCTCCCAGCTCAGCTTCCCTCCTCTCCTGTGAAAACAGAAAGGAGGCATGTCTGGGAGTCCTCAGCGAGCTGCTGGCGGCATCCAGAAGCCTGGAGCTGGCAGGCAGAGCGCTCGCTTGGAAGTGGTGGGTCCCTGACAGAAGGCATCCTTTCAGGAAGAAAAAGACAGGGAAAACACGAGGAATAACCAAAATAACACAGTGATCCCAAGTGCGAAATGGAGCATCAGTCTCCTTCTCCCTGGATGGGCTGCAGCAAGGCAGGATGTGCAGGGAGGCAGAGGGTGCCTGGGGCTTGGCCGGCAGATGGAACTGCGGCAAAAGGACAAGTGTTCTGGCACAGGGCCCTCACAGAAAGGTCACTGCAGAGGCTTCTTCAGCACTTGGCATTTGTGGGTTCTATCCGACCATTTATTGTAATAAAAATAATTACCCCTGCTTATGAACCTCACCCTGTGCTTGTGGTGGTGCAGAGGGGTTAAAGCAATCAGGAATTGCAGGTTGTCCAGCAGCTCTTCCTTCCTATTGCCACATAGCTGGTGTCTCCACACAGGGCTCTTTTGGCTTTTTCTAAAACAGAAGTGTGCATCTTTCCATATTCTTTCCCTAAATATTTCATGTCCTAGTCTCTTAACAGTGGAAGGTTTATTCTGCAGCTACTTGAAGATGAGTGGAGTTGCAAAGGGCAGAGCTGGTCCCTCAGCTGGTCTCCTCACTGCCCTGGTGTCCAGCAGAGCCAGACAGGGAGCAGGTGTTTCCTAAGCAGGGATTTCATTTTGGGTGTTCATATCAAGAGGTTTAGTTAAATCTTTGCCTATGCTGTAAATTCGTTAGTATAGGTGTGAAAAGCTAAGAACCAAAATCCATTTTTGGAGTTTTCAATTTGTCTTGATTTTCAGAGCTCCTTATCTCATATTGACTTAGGTATCTAATGACCCAATTCATCAAGTAGTTTAAGCGTGTCGCTAATTTTAATCAAATGCGTAATCCCACATTTAGTTAGGCACACGTGTGAGTATCTTTCTAAATGAAAAATGGGTATAAAGCCTAATTTAAGACAAATCCCTGCTTGAACGTGTTGCCTTTGTTCTTCGTGAGGAAAATGAAAGGAGGAGTATTTTTGTGAGGAGGTGTTTTCAGGGCAGGTCTCCGGAGTGGAGCCAGGGATGTGCAGGTGAGCTCTGCCCTCCCAGGGCCCGTCTGTGACGTGTGATGCCGGTGTCTCCTCCGAGCTCCTCCTCGTCTGCTGACCCTCTCCTCCCTGACATCCATCCCCCTCACCTAACAATGACAAATGGAGTTATAATATTGGTTGTTGAACCATAAGCTGTAGATAAATGTGCTTCTGAGAACCACCATTAAGTCCCTAAATGGATTATATATATTTGGTTTAGAAACCTAATATTTAATATTAGTGTACTCTCCAGCGGTTGGCTTTATTTCTCTTGATAATCTATTCCCACTCCATTTCCTTTTAGATTTCTAACCTCATTAAACCTTTCATATCGCAGTTATTTTCTGTTCCAAACAAAATTAAAGACACACCATCCCCAGGTTTTAAGACTCTAATTTTACTCCCGAACTGGAGAAAACACGGAGATAAACATTCTTTTCAGTGATGAATTTTAAAACCCCTTTACGAGTCAGCTGAAATTGCCAACCATATTGACGATTGTAAAAGTCTGTGAAAGGCAGCATAATAAATGGTGCTTGAAATGGCATTTGTTGTATGGGAGTTCAGATGCTTACATCCTATCTTTCCCTTCCTGGTTTTGTATAAAGTGTGAGGATGTATCTCACGTCGTGCAGTACCTTAAGAATTTATAACATTTTGCTTCTGGTCTGATTGTCTGCAAGGAATCTCAGTTACCAGCAGGGGTTCCTTAAATTCACATGGCCAGGAGAAAGAGGTATCTGTGTAATACTCTGCTCCCAGTGTGCACATTAAACTGGTTTTTCTTGATCGAGGACACATTTCTTCCTTATCATCAGGCACTTTGGCACATTGCTTGTTCTGATATATATAAGTATTGCACTCTGCCTTGCTAGACACATTAAAATTGTGTTTGACCATTCTTCTTGTTATACAATGCCCTGGCCTCTACAGTGGCTGTTTTAAGGAAAAATGCAATATATGAGGTGTTGAAAAGAAATCTGCAGGCTGGAGGAAGCTCTAAAATATATCCTATATTTGCCCAAATGCCTTTCTCTTTCCCTTGTTTTCCTGTAGGGAATGTAACACCTCTGCTAATAATGGAATTGCATTAATGACATTAAATCAGGGTTATACACTTCACAGCCTGTCTGCTCCTTCTCTTTCCACTTCCACCAGAGTCATGTGGCTGAATGATATCACATCACATCCCATCCCGTGCAGCATTCCCATCCCAGCTCATGGTGATCCCACAAGGACAGGATCAGAGCTGCACTGCGGGGTTGGACAGGACTGCAGGTAGAGCAGGTTCCCATTCAAGGAGAAAGCTTGTCAGAAGTGGCACAGCTTTTGTTTCAAGTGAAACCTTTCTGTGAAACAGCTGAATAAAATCCCACCCCCTTTTCATCAAGGTGAAGTCTCTGTTGCAGGTCTGTTGTATTTGGGGGCTGTAACATGAGCTCACATAGTTCTGCTACTTCTAATTTCAGTGCCAAGACCTGCAGTGTGAACACTAGTAATTAGCACTAAGTTACCTTAAAAAACTTAGATTCCCTTTGGCAGGGGAGATACTGTTATTCTCCATCCCTGTTGTGCAGACAGGGAAAGTTGAGGCAGGGGCAGGGTACCTGGGATACTTATACTGCACATCAATAGCTGGAATTACCACCAGCAGCTCCTGGCTCCCTGTCCTTTGCTCATCTGTTAGTCTATGAGGTGAGAGCTGACATTTTGGGGATTTAAAATCAGAGACAGGGGTCTCTGCGATTTGCAGAAGCTCTCAACGTGCCACAGGAGCAGGCCTGGTGACAATAGGCATTTGTTTGACATAGAAAAAATGATAGTGAAAATTGGCTGAGCAGTTTCTGATCACTGAAGTCCCTGCTGATAGCTTTGTGCTACTCTTGTTCGAATTCACAGTCAGGAACAGCGTGGTGCTAATCGCTGAGAAGTTCTGGGAGAAGGTTGGTCAGCGGGGTGCTTATATGAAGAGTGATGTGATGAAATGATAGGGAAATAGGTCTTTATCCTGACCCTTTTCCTCTCCCTTCCAATTGCGTGGAGCAGTTAACCATGACCAGAAACTTTCCTGGCAAACTCTGACTCGCGGTTTTGCTGATGTACATTTGTTTTCAAGGGTTCAGCATCACTGTCTTCAATAGGATGCTCTTATCTGAGACTTGGTCATGGCCATTTATGAGGTCTCTACATTTATGCTCTCCTTTCACTGTACATAACGTCATTTGGATGAGAACAATGTCCTTGAGTGCACTGTGGTGCGAGAGGGTGCGTTATTGCCACAAGTTTATTTGGAGCTGGTTTCCACCAGGTTTATTACACCCTGTGAATTCATTATGCTCCTGCTCACCTGTGTTCAGAGCACATGGCAGTGTTATCATCCTTTCAGAGGGCAGGAGCAGGCAGCTGAGCTGATCAGTTTTAAGCTCTAATGGCTGCTTATTTAACACAGTTTTATTTTCGCCCACCCATAGCAATCATCACCTTAAAAATCCCCTCCATTATATCCGTTCTGTTCTCCGCTGCTGAACAAATCAATGCACCTCTGACAGTCAGAGACTGTGTGAGTGTGCGGGAATCCTGAGGAATCAATCACACCCAGGTGCATCAGAGAGGATTAGTGGTTTTCCCCAGGGAGAAAAGGCTGGTGATACTGGCCCCTGTTCTCATGACTCAGCAGCTCCACTCCAATTTCCCATTTCAAATACGGAGCTGCAAGCTCTAAATCTTCCATGCCTGAGTGCAGAGTGGAGATCCCAATACAAAGTTACATTTCAGTTTGTAGTGACAGATGGAAAACCACAATAACATCCCTTTCTTCTCGATGAGTGATGGGTTCCCACGACGCAGGAGGGATCCGAGGTGCCGCTGCAGAGGCACAGGCAGTGCCAGGAGCTGGATGCTCATGTGAGAATCCAACGGATGTTGCTTGGTGTCTCGCCCCAGGTGGGATAGTTGCCATCTGTTCTGCAGTGGTGGTGTCTCAGACTGTTTGCAAATCCTCTCCAGGACCCCAAAAATGCTGGGGATTGAAGCAGGCAAGGGGAGTGAAAGCCTTTAAAGGCTGGGATAGATTTCAGGGTAATAGGAGATCAGGGTGGGAAAGCATGTTTCTACTCCACTGCACAAGTGAAGGAGACAAAGGATTTTAGACGTGGGCTTGGTACTTCTCACCAATATTAAATTTACTCTTAGGCATCAATATGGGGCACCTGAATCAACCATCACTGTGCAGCCATCAGAATGAAAGAGCAGATCCTTATGAGCATAAAATGTGGATAATCCTGTGCTGTAATGTTAATGAGCCTCAGTTTTCCAGGCTTGCCGTATGCAACCCCCCATTGTCTTTAGCAGACACTACCATATGTGTCAGATGTCCAGAATCGGGCTTTTTTTTTCCATTTCCCGTGTTGGAAGAGATGCCTTTCTGCAGAAGAAAATCTGCCAGTTTGCCTGTAGGTCAAATAAAAAGGTTTTTTCATCAAAGGAGCAAGTTTCCTTCCCGTTCTGCTCACTGGTGCTTTCAGAAGCTCTTCTCATTTATGTCCACCGTGCCA
Organism: Neopelma chrysocephalum; assembly: GCF_003984885.1. NCBI lineage: Eukaryota > Metazoa > Chordata > Aves > Passeriformes > Pipridae > Neopelma > Neopelma chrysocephalum. The sequence continues at coordinate 7,708,831 of NW_020897738.1, forward strand.
AGTCAACTCTTGGTGTTCCTGTGCAGGAGACACTCAGCAAACCTCGCACTGACTCTGTGAGTTGGGAGCAGATGTTGGCTCCGTGACAGGTCTGTGTCAGCAACGTGTTTTGATAAGAACAGACCATTCCCAGCTGGTTTCTGAAGAGTTTTTTTCTCTGCTTTCCTCCTCTCTTGCTTTGAGCCCTTCATCAGGCTCAGAGCATGCATTCTGAAAAGATGTTCCCAGGCTCTTTTCTTGATGTTGTTTTATTTTCTGTGTGTTTTGAGGCCTTTTTTAAAATGTTGTCCTTCACATGGTTGGGAATCCCCCAAATTCAGCATTTCCCTTGGTGATGAATTTCCCTGGAAGAAAAGTCTGCATTTCTTTCGGTCGGGCAAGAGCACGGAGACATGCAGTCCCTGTTTAATGTGGCTCTGCCACCAGAAACCAAATAAAAATCCAGATTTAACACAGTTTGCTACATCCTGTCTGGGAGCTCTTGGTGTGCAGCCCAGGGCTGAGCTTTGGTATCACTGATCTGGGCTGTGGGAGATGGGCACAGCTGAGCCCAGGGAGTGTCAGCGGCGGAGAATCACGTCCAAACGGGAATGCATTCCCTGCCTGCAGCCCAGCAGTGCTGTCAGCCAAACCATGGGTTTCTGTCAATGTGTTACTGGCCTCCAAATAAAGACTTGAAGAGGCGGAAGCTTGTGATGTCTCTCTAGATTAAATGTGGGAACTGAAGTTCACCCACTGCGCTTCTTATCTTCCATCAGATTCAGTGTTAGATTAATGTTAGGAGACTGTCGGATGAGTTGGGATAATTCTTTATTCCACCTCCACCTTCGTGCATCTGCTTACCTGGTTAATTGTGGTTGGAAAATCCTGCAATCCCTTACTTTAAATATATATGACATTCCTGTTGCCTCGACGGGGCAGGAGCTCTTGGCTGGGCCCACACTCCCAGAGGATGCTCCAGAAGGATCCATTTGGAGAGCCAGTAGCCAATTTCCAGTGCAGTACTGAAGCAGTGTGTGATTGTGAATTAGTTACTTGTCCTCTTTATACTGTAAATCTGTAAAACCAGGGGAAAAGGAGAACCTCCTGGAGCTCCAGACAGTTCACATCCACTGTATTCCCTTGGGTTACAGTGAAAGTGCAGGAGCCACACTGGCACAAGTAAATACCTCTCCTCCTTTACCGGGAGTCTGTAAGAGCTGGTTGTTTGTTCATCTACTTTCTCCTTTAGTCTCAAACTCCCTGCAGCAGTTTCCAGGCAAACAGCAGGTTTGGGGAGTGTGTTGTAATGGGAGACCTCGTTTCCCTTTTAACCAGGACTTCAACCCTGCAAAACAATCAGCTCTTCCCTTTCCATTGAGAGGCAGCAGGATCTAATCAGGTTTCACTCCTTTGTTGTATCTATTGATCCTCAGCACTGTAAGATGCAAATTGCCATGCCTGACAGGATTCAGGGTGTTTTATCATCAATGGAGAGTAATTATCCTTGGCTGCACCAATATTGGATTGTTAAGCCCCAGGATAATGCACAAGGTAAAGACATTTAGAAGGCAGTCCACCTTGGGGATTTGTGTAAATGTGATGGATAGAGTGAGAGCAGGATAGCTGAATTACAGCCCCAGGGACTGACAGCTGCATGGGGCTGTAGCCTTGATAATCCTTACAGAGAAGCTGGGGCTGCAGTTGGTATTGAAGCACAAAGTGTGTCTAAAGCTGTAAGTTTCCCTTTCTGTTTAATCCTTGTATGTGCTGAAGAAGAAAACTTATGCGAGATTTTGGATGGATTCTCTGCTCTTTTGAGAATGGTCAAGTAACTTCTGTTCATTTATTTATCTAACCATAATTCAAGCTTTACATATGAGCATATTTTAGAGGCACAAGGGTGTTTGTGTGCTTATTTCTCTGTCTGTGGATTCTAGTTCAATACTAAAAGCAGAATTATAAATGAATAAGTAGGAGATACTTCTATTTTTGAAACTATCTGGTTAACCATTGCATATTCTGGTATATAAAGTAGTTAAGCTGTCTTAGCTGTGGGGAGAAAATGTATGTCAACAGAGATGCCATGTTAGCTGACTAATCCTTGACTGATAGCAGCAAACCTGAAAGTAGTCTCAGGGAGGAAAATCTCTCTCACCAGGGTTATCCATATGAGCTGAGTCTTATACCTGTCACTTTTTTTTTTTTTTAGCAGACCGTTTCTGTAGTTGTGAAATAAATAAGAGCAGGGATATAAAGAGGAAAAGGAGTGTTGGTGCCTGGAAACTCCTGCTGAGATGAATGTTGAGGGTAATTCCCAAAGACCTTCAGGCTTCTGATACACCACTAAACTTGCAAGCTGCAAGTTCTGTTAACATTTTTTAATGCTTTTAGTGGCAGTTCTTTCTTGTCAAGCAACTCCTTGTGTTTGACCAAGGCCGTGACTAAGATCAGCCAACTTGCTTGGCATGCAAAGCATGCTTTATTCTTGTTAAAGCTGCTAGGGATACTGAGGAGCAAATGCCAGAAACTTAAGCAAATAGTCCATGTTTTACCAGAACTGGGCCAGATTTTGCAGCTCTGTGCAGCTTTGTGCTGGCAGCCCGTGCCCTGTGCTGCCACAGAGGTTCTGGGGTTACTGTGCTCCAGTGGGATTTTTCTGACATCCTTCCCAAGCGCCCCTGGCTGCTTCATTTCACACGTTAGCATCAAAGTGTGCAACAAGCTCCTCACTTTGCTCCAGACCCTCAGACAAGCAGGAGAGGGTTTTGCTCAGCAGCCGATTTTAACTGCAATTTTGAAATAGGAGAAAATTGAGAAAGATTAAGAAAATTGTCTCACATACCTACGCTCCTTGTCATGTTTTTAAAAGGGAACGAGTCTCGCAGATGTTTTGATTGCCAAGTCAGAAACACAGAGCTCAGGAGGATGGAGTCCAGGGGAAGTAATGTTGGGGAACATTGGTACCTCTGTTCCCTTGCCTCTGCCTGTCAGAATAGCCCCCCAAGCCAGGAGGGGGTTCTGTGAATGAAGAAAAATGATGCAGTAGGAGCTGATGATGGTTTGGGCTTCTCCCCCTGCCCTTGGCTGCCAGGACAGCCCAGAGCCTTAGGGATGCCCTCCAGGGCTGTAAATGCTGCTGGGGAGAGTGTCTCCTATAGCCACCAGCCCCATCTGCCCTGTGCCCAGTGCTGTGAGCTCTGCCAGCATCAGCCACTTCCCTGCAGGTGACCCTGCTGCCCATCTCCCACATCCCTGAGGGTGATGCTGCTACCCATCTCCCACATCCCTGAGGGTGACCCTCTGCCCATCTCCCACATCCCTGCAGGTGACCCTGCTACCCATCTCCCACATCCCTGAGGGTGACCCTCTGCCCATCTCCCACATCCCTGCAGGTGACCCTGCTGCTGTTCTGCCAGCACAGGAGGAGCCCCACAGCCACTCAGGCAGATGCTGTGTGCGAGCAGTCTGCAGCCTCAGATCCATAATTGGCTCCCTGCAGCGCCACAGCTCCCACCTCACCCTGCATTTTCCCTGGGAGATGGCAGCACTGCTCCTTCTGTGGTGCCCTGGCACGTGCCCTGGGCACGGGACAGGTGTGCATTAAAGCCCCCAGGTGTGCTGGACACAGCAGCCTTGGGTGGAAGCATTTACAGCTTTCAATATGTCTCTGCTGCTTTTCTGGCCGTGCTCCTCCTGTGCTGCATGGGAACAGTGGGGATGCTCCAAGCTGTCGAATCTGTGGCCAATTTCTGGAAATGTCAGTGTATGTAGGGCATTATCTTCGGGGAATTTTTGTTGCGTGCTCCCTCTTCTTCCCCACAATCCCTCTTCTTTTTTCCCAGAAGCAACTCAAAGCTGTGCAGTTCTGCAATTGAAATGTGCCGTGGCTCTTAGAATACCTTGGGATGCAGGGAGCAGGTTTGTGGCCAGCTGACAGGCTCTCTCTGCAGTGCCAGCCATTGCTCTCGGGGCGAGGACACACAAGTAGAGCCGTATTGTAGCTTCTAAAGATGAACCAATGACAAAATTCCAAACACAACAATCCTGGAGTTTGAGGAACTCAAGATCTAAACCCCTGTTTTGTTGCAGGGCCTGAATCTTAATTAGACCAAGCCAGAAATCATGTGAGCTGAGGGGTTTGGCCCTCAGAAGGGGGAGGGATGCTGGTTCAGAACTGGAGCCGAGACCTCTCCTGCCCCATGGCCTCGCAGCACAGTGCAAAGCCTGCAGAATCCCATTGTCAGGACAGATATTTTACGTGACAAATATATACCATATGGCATGCCCGTTAAAATAAAAACATGCATTCACTCGTGGCTGTATTTGCTGTATTCCGCACGAAAGTCGGGGGTTTTTATTGGGAAAATGGTTAGATTTGATGGCGGTATGTAATTAGTAGTTTGCCAGCAATAATTACAGGGCTGTGCTCCAGAATAAATGATGTAGCATTCCTGTGCATATAATATGGTATACCACAAAATAGGAGTTGGAAAATTGCAACATTGCTGGATCATCATATATCTGACATGTTGAAGGGGTTTTTTTTATGCTCAGATAGTTTATGAAAAATAGTAAGTATGGTGCACTGTGAACCAAAAGGCTTGCTTTGTTAAATTAACCACAATTGCAACCACAAATTATGGCTTCACAAACTATAGATTTAAGACTGGCTTTTCATAAATAGAGCTTCTTTGTGTTTTAACAAAACATACATGAAAGAATGGAGCTGTACAATGATGCCAAAGTAGCACTTTCAAAATCATCAGCCCATTCAAGCCTTTGGAATACAATCATAATATTTGTTTAAAGTTTAATATCCAGAAAGGAAATTCACAGAAATCCCATAAGCTTAACACAGTTCTGCTGTAATTTCTGTGTGCCTTAATGTAATAATATCAAGACAGCAACCTTAAAAGACAGGTTTGTATTCATTTGAAAGTTTGTGTACATTTGAAAGTTTCGCTTACACAAGTGAATAATTTGTCACTAAGTGACTAAGCAAAGTTTCTGCAAAATGAAACAGGACAGAAAAATCCTTCTGTGGATTTTTTTTTTTACACATAACATGTCCATATATGCAAAGGACCCAAATCTTTCCAAGTAGGAGTTATGCCAGTTTCTGCCAAAGGTAAATGTTCCCAAAAACAGTTTTCTCCAATGCTGGATGATTGCTGCAGATTTCTCCAAGTTTTAAAATATCCTACAGATTATTGGCATGCTCATCCCAATTTTGAAAGGCATACTTTTGGCAGCAGCCAACTGAGGAGGGCCATGTGTTAACATCCTGGTTTAGCAATATGTATTCCCACATGCTAAGCTCTCGTACAAATGCAGTTTTTATTGCTGTTGACTTCAAACAAAAGATGCTTTGACATCTAAAGTTGTATATATTACAGATGCAATGCCTAACCGTGCTCATGCTGTATATTTTAGGATGAGCTGGCTGTGGTCCCAATTATACAGTCAAGTATAAACACTGGGAGGATACAGGGCCCCATACGGAGAGTCACTTCTCTGTGTTGTGCCGTGTTGTACCCGCGCCCAAACATCTTTGCCGCGTCTGACGTGTTGTACTCGAGCTCATTTGCACGTTGTTGCTTCACACAATGTATAAATAACGTGTAGGAGCAGGCAACATCACTTGTCTGACTTTGAACGTGGGACAAGCATCGTTAAGGATGAGCTCAGTCGCTCCCAAACCCACAGCCCGTTCAGGGGAGCAGGCTCTCCGGTACTTCCCCTTCCCGAATTTTCTCATCCTTACACTAACAGTGAGAAGGGGGATTATAATCCAGCTTGGAAGCATTTCTAAGAGGAAAAAAAAAGGTGTATTTATTGGCCAAAACCTTTTGTGCTAATCGAAGAGACTGCAGTCCTGCAGCTTAAGGCTTTGCTGTTTTGAACTGGGGATTGGGGGTTGGCTGTTCAGCTCTGCAGCAGTAGGTAGGTTGGTTTTCTGGGAAAAATCATTAAAAAGTTGAGTAAATTATTCTTTTCCTTCCACTGCTGTCCTCAGCTTTACTTCTGCACCCACCTTTACGAGACACCAGAGCCAGTAAGGGTGAGCTGGAGCTGTCTTCTGTCCTCAGGAAAGCTCCAGGTTGTCCCAGATAGTCTAACAGTGGTTGGGAGGAAGTCAAACCAAAGTTATACTTTCGCTTGGGCTCATCCACTACCTGTTCTGTTTAGACTCTCCCCAGCCATAGAAATCCTGCCACTCCTTTCATTTGCATCCAGGAGATAGCTGAGCCAGCACTTCTGATGTTGTAGAAGTACCCCCATCTCTCAGGAACATCCCTCTGGGGATGGGTTGCAGTGGGGTTTGCCAGGAGGGAGGTCCTGGGGGGGGCTGACAGCTCCATCGGGAGATGGGGGGCCCCAGGGGCTGCACCACACCTGGCAGGAGCCCAGAAAAATACAAGTCTCACCCGTCTCCTTGTGTTTTAATTCTTCAAAGTTCACTGGATTTGCACATAAGGTTTTCACTCCTGTGCCTGGCAGTGTGTACAGGAGTTCTTGCAGTAATAATTAGCTGTAAATATTTTGCATCTAATTCTGAAAAGTTACTTCAAAGAAACATTTCTTCATATCGCTCAGGATGTTTTACTAATGTTGAAATAGACATTCATGAGTGAGGCACTGCAATTACAAGGATGTTTAGAGAATCACAAAGGTATTTATTCTTGTCCTGGCTAGTTTATAGTAGCAAAAATTGCAAGTGGAAAGGCTAAGAAAATGTATTCCAAAAACAAACGAGTAATTGTTTTGTTGAGAGTTAGAGTCAACAGTGTTTATTCATGAGGCTTAGCTGCCCCAGGCGAGAGCAATCAGACTGGAGGTACCACCTCCTGTATCCTTGTTCTCTTTAATTGGAGCCATAGCCTTGGATGCCCCGGGGCGAAGGGCCGTCTCTAACTGTATTCTGTTCGGTTTATGAACATTTGAAAGTGCAGTGGAAAAAAACATTCTTTTGTTTAGACAGTTTCAGACTTCCCCTCCCTTTTCTGCTCAGCGAGCGAAAATTGTATGTCAAAATTAAGCTCTTGAGGAGCTGTAGATTTTGCATGTAATGTGATCCTCCGATGGCTGAGTAGTTTTGCAGCCTTAGTTGTTAGGCCCAGGAGCAGAGCTGTGCAGTCAGCAGCAGGCACAGGGGTGGATGGATGGATGGATGGATGGATGGATGGATGGATGGATGGATGGATGGGGAGCTGCAGTCCTGCTCCAGTGCTGTCTGCAGCTCCAAGTGCCTGGCAGGCAGCTGGACACGACGCTGGCTCCCGCCTGCTCCCTCCCCCAGTGCATGCAGGCTTTTAAAGCAAATCAGAGCACAGCATATTTTAACAGTTCTCACTGCAAATTCCTGTGTCACTTCATTTCTGTTTTAAGCCCTGTGAGGGTACCCTAGCGCAGCTCCAGCCTGGGGACAGGTTCAATAACAGATTCAATAAAGCTCCTCTCCAGCAGAAGCCCAGGTGGGGACATGCAATGCAGGAGGCGACGGCATCTGTTATTGAATCTCACCCTGAGTTTATCCAAGCTCTTCCTGAGTGTTTTTCTACTCTCTCTACTGTAAAATCCTGATTTTCTCATGATATCTTTATGCAACACAATGGTTAAGTGTTTTCTCCTTCTGTCGTCGGTCTCAAACTGCTTGAAGCTTTTAGCTCCAAAATAAGAAGCATGGTCTGGCTCAGGGTGACACGAGTCTGTGCTCTCTTCAAGCCCCACTCTGGTCTGATGCAGTTGTCTCGAGGGAGTGCTCTCCACTTGGGACAGACATCACTGGTAGAGTGGATGGCTGTGATCCTGCAGCCTTGAGTCAGACCCGAGTGAAAACAGTAGCCACAGCCTACCACATCTCATCTCATCTCATCTCTGAGAGCCTCATCTCAGGCTGCCCCCACACCCTGGCATCTCAGCACCTTCAAGAGATTAGCGCCAGCTCGGTGTGGAGTCCCTCCTGTGGTGTGCTCACACCGCCTGTCAGGTGTTGGTGGTCAGATAGCATCTTGAAAAGATGAGAAAACAAGAATACACCCTGTCTAAGCTTCGCTTTCACATTGCCCCAGCCCGGTGCCTGGCCACGCTGCTCCGAGAGGAGAGTTCAAGCAAGTAACACCCAGTGTTGTCACCGTGGTTTGCACATGCTGAACCCAGAGCACAAAATAAACATCTGCTATTGCACCCTGCGTGCACCACTTACCCACCAATCCCCGCCTTTTTGGTGGGGTGTTAAGTGCTTTCCCCTGCCGTTGGTGCTGCTTTAGGTTTGTTCTGTGCTGCTTCAAACCAGCTTTGTCCTCCACTGTGTTTGACTGCAGACAGAAGTAGGTGAGAAAGGAAAGGGACAGTGTGACAGGTGACTGATGGGATGAGCCCTGGGCTCGAGGAACACTTGTCCTTCACTGGCAGTGACTCGCTGACAGTTCCTCTGTAGGTCCAGGAGAGTGGAGATTTTGGAGCCCTTTCAGGGCAATGGAATGGCCTTTCATTTCCCACATCTTAAAACAAAGTTACTGAGTGGTTCACCAGATATCCCAGATTTTTTTAGGATATCACTCCAGTCATATCTTCACTGCGGCAAATACCAAGGCTGTAAGAGGCACCTATTTATTTAGTTATTTCATACAACTGGCAAGGCTTAAGAGCTGTCCCTGAATGATATCGATTCTAGTAAGAAGTATGTCATAGCCCTGGAGACTTTATCTAAATAATCACATGCTTTCTGGAGTGCGGTTTTCAGATTTGAGTTATTATATTTAAAATTCTGGTTTTCTTAGCAAAACACCTTCTCTTCCACCCCGTTTCATTGCCCCTGATCCAAGGTTGAACTGTCTAGAGGATGGCATAATATTTGCTGCATATTTGCCTTGACAAATGGCTAATTCCCACTCGGATCCGTGGGGGTTTGCTGTGCACTGGGGACAGCAGGCTCCTTGGCTTCCTTGCCGAGAATATTTGTTTAAATGCAGCAAGTCCTTTCTCCAGTGTTGTCTTTGCAGAAGGTGGAGGGGTGAGCCTTTTGATGTTTGTATTTACAGTGTTTTCACATCTGGATGTCATTTGTGACACAGGCTCTCCTCCTTTTTCTATCCCTGTGTCTTCCTGTAAAATTCATTTTGAACATACAAGCTCATGTGGCTTTAATGTGCAGTAGTCGGCCAATGCATTTAGCAGGCCTGTAGTAGGCCAATAAAGAGGTACCTTGGGTCATGCTGTGTGCTCTTGTAAATTTATCCCGAGTTAACCCTGATTGGCATCCAGCTCCCCTGCTGTACCGATACAGATGTGCACGCTCTCCAACATCTGCTGCTCCGTGAGGAGCTGTGCCATAAATCCACAAACCCCGGTGACCTGGAGCCTGGGCTGAGGGCCTGGGGATGCTCGTGCTCCTGTGCTCCCCGGTGGGGATGGGTACCTGCAGGAGGCAGGTGGCAGTGCTGCTGGTGGGAGGGCAGCTCCATTCTTGAGTTTTCACCCAAAAATCCTGTCGGTGTTGCAAGAGGGTGTTCTTCTTCCTGAGCAACACCAAGACACAGCCTCCGGTGCAGATCCTTCTTGTGGCTCCCCATTTGATGCGAGTGGTTTGAATATCCTCGTCCAACAGGTTCCTTTGGAGCTTGTATTAATTCAGCTTCATCTTTTAACATGCAAACTTGGGCATGGTGGAGCAGGCTCTCCCCACTGCCTTCACTCGCAGAGGAAAGCAGGGGAAGGAGATCAGTCAGAGCAGCCAGAGCGTCGCTGCAGTCCTGCAGCCAGCCAGGATGCAAAGGGAAAAACATACCCATCAATTTCTAAATGTCAGCCCACATCCCCTGGAAATTATTTATTCCGTCTGCTGTCGTATTTAATGATTTAACAATATACTAATAATCATAATATATTAACTTTGTGTAGTGATATACCAATCAATATAAAATAATGAACACATCTAATGGATCTAATAGTATACAGATGTTTACCGCCTTTCTTCCTGAAGATTTTCAGATAATTTCTCCAGGCCAGATGGAAACCAAGCTTGGGGTAGTTCCATTCCACTACCTGAGAGGCAGTGGCAGTGCCAGGGGCACGTGTGGACACCCAAAGTGAGGTGCTGAGTGAGGGCCAGTGGTGCAGAGGGGGGTGTTGGGGTGCAGAGCAGGGTGTTGTGCAGAGAGGAGGATTTTGGGGTGCAGAGCAGAGTGTTGGGGTACAGAACAGGGTTTTGGGGTGCAGAGCAGGGTTTTGGGGTGTAGAGCGGGGTGTTGGGGGCTGCTGAGCGGGGAGGGGGCTGTGCTGAAGGCTCTGTGGGTGCAACACCCCCCTCCCCCAGGGGAGAGGAGGGCAGGGCTGGCCCCGTCCCCATGAATCACGTTTACTGCGGCAGGCGCTAACCAGGCATGTCAGGCAGCGGGATCGTCGGCCCTGTGGCCATTGATTAACCATTTATTAAAGCACCTATGAATCACAGCAATAGTAATTATATTTTAAACATACCTACTAACAACTGTTTTGCAGTGGGGAAGGTTAATCACGATTAAACATTTCCTTTGCTTTTCTCCCTCCACCCGGATCCAAATCCCCTGGGGGTCCAAATGCACCTCAGGGACACACAAGGCTGCAACTAACATGGAAAATAGAGGGAAAGGAGCCCAACCTCAGCCCATCAGCACAGCGGGGTGGGGGAGGAAGCGTGTGCACACACGCACACACACCAGGCGTGCACACGCCTGTGCCTTCAGAGAGCTCTGACACGCTTCATCCACCCTTCGACCATGCTCACAGAAACCACACACACACATCATGTAAACACCCAGACACCGGCTGTGTGCACGCACACACAGACCACGTACACACACACACGGGCCACACACATCCACACAGGCTCTGCACACACACAGATGCTGTGCACACAAAAGGATGCTGTGCACACACACAGATGCTGTGCACACAAAAGGATGCTGTGCACACACACGGATGCTGTGCACACACACATGCACTCTGCAGGCACAAGCTGTGCATGTGCTGACCGTGCTCACAGACAGAGCTCAGGCACAGACCGCACGAAGCTGTAGTCTGTGCATACACACACGTGGGCTGTGCACACGCACCCGGGGCACACAGAGAGCATATACAGACACACAGAGTACACGCAGAGACCATGCACACACACACACACAGAGGCTGCGCACACACAGAGTACACACAGAGACCATACACACACACACACACACACACACACAGGTGGCACACCTGGCTCACGCACACCTGCCATGCACAGACACACCCCCTGCACCTGGATTTGGGCCATGTCTGCACAGCCCGTGCACACCTGTGCACACCCAGACGATGCACAGGGCACGGGC
>NW_020897738.1:7720563-7803379 GCF_003984885.1 Neopelma chrysocephalum
GGCCGCGCGGAGCAGTCGCGCCGCGGAGCGCCCGGGGAGCGGCACCGCCGCCGCGGAGCGGAGCCGAGCTCGGCGCGGAGCCTCCCCCGTCCATGCTTGGGAATAATGGCTACCGAGGCGTGAACCGCGAAAAGAAAGAGAGAAAGAAAGAGAGAAAGAAACCCGCCGCCGCCGCCGCCGGGGGAAGCCCGTGGATGGGGCCGTGCCGGCGCTGCCTGCGGGGCTGAGCGTTCCCCTGCTCCCCTCCTCGGATGCCGGCCGGAGCCGCCGCCTGGGTCGCTTTTTCTTTTTTACTGCTTTTTTGCCTTTTTTTTCCTTTTTTTTTTTTTTTTTTTTGGTGCGTCCGTGGGCTTTTCGCCCCCCTCGCGTGGTTTTTGGCCCCCGCGGGTGATGGACCCGTAGCGCCGTTTGCGCGGCGGCTGCGGGGCTGAGCGGGCGCGGGGGGCGCAAACTTTGAGCCCGGGGGGAGAAAAAAGCCAAAAACCCAAGGGGGAAAAAAAAGGAAGCAAAAAAAAGAGCGGAGCCGCGGTGTCTGCAGCGCCAGGAGGAGCGGAGGGAAGCAGCGGAGGAGCGCGGCGGGAGGAGGCGGCGGGGGCCGGCGGGACCCCCGGGGCAGCTCCGGGCCGGGAGCCGCGTTGTGCCGCTGCGGGGGGGCCCCGAGCGGCTCCGGCCCCGCTCCCGCCCGGCCGCGCCCGGAGGATCGTCCCGCGGGGGCCCCGCGGGCCGGCGGGGCTCGCCATGGTCTGCGCGCCGCGCGGTGAGTAGCGCCGGGCGGGTGGGACCCCGCACCCACCCCCGGGGGCTTCTCGTCCCTTTCCCAGATCCCCCGTTCCCTCGGCGGGGGGAAGTGTTTTCCAGCCGGGGAGCGCTGGCGGCTTTGCGGTCGGGCGGGAGGAGGAAGTGGCGGCGCTTCCCGCCGGTGCGGTGGCTCCGTGCGTGCGGGCTCTGTGTGTTTCTTTTTCTTTCTCTCCTCTCGTGCCGTTTTCGGCGCGGCCGGCGAGGTTGGTTCGGTTTTCCAGCCAGCCCCGGTGTCTTTTCGGGGCGGTTCTGCCGAGCAGGGGTAGGGATGCGAGGCTCGGGATGCGGAGGGGCAGGAGCCGGTCGTTGCCCGTTCCCGGAGGCGAACCGAGGAGCTCTCCGTGCGGAATTATGGTTTTGGGGTTTTTTTGCGGGAGAAACTGGGTGTGTTTAAATAAAATAAAAGACAAGAGCGAGGCGCAGCGGCGCGGAGCTGCCGGGATGCGATGCGCTCCCGAGCTGCTTTTTTTGTTTTCACCCTATTTCGCACATTCCTCCAGTGCGACCGCATCCCCCTTCCCACCCTCGCGGGAGCGGGGAGGGGGAATAATAAATATTGAACGTCTGCCTCCCCCGGGCAGGAGCGGGGCCGGAGGGAGCCGGGGCATCGCGGGTGAGCCCGGCGGACCCGGCTGCTCCCACCACCCACCCGCGGGTGGCCGTGGCGGCCCCGCAGCCCCGCTCCGGGGGCGGCTCGGTGGTCCCCTCGAGCGGAATATCGCGACTCGGCTGTGTCGGGTGTCGCTGGCAGGCTGGCGCTGTAGCCGGCTGCCGGATGAGGCCGGTGTTGGTCTGGGATTTCTGGCCGTTGAAAACGGTAACAAAACTCAAAAATCCGTGCCCGGCGGTTTAACCCCTTCGGTGCTGACACAGCGCCTCTCGCTCCACAAGGAATAGCGAGTCTGAAAATGGTCATCGTGAATTTTATTTATTTATTTATTTATTTTCCGTATGTCTTTTGGCCTGAGAAACCCCCCGCCGCTCCCGAGCCGGGCGGGTTGTGCGGGTCAGGCGGGATCGCGGGGTGCGGGGCTGCCGGGGGCAGCTCCCCTCCCGCGGCTGCTGCGGGGCCCCTCTGCTCAGCCTGAAAGAAAAATTTAATCCAATTAAGAAATTAAACCTTGTGTGTTTAAAGCGACAAATTTGAAAAGGGGAGGGAGGAGGCGAAATAAGATTTCCAGGTCACTGGTTAACTAAAGACGGTTTGGAAAAAGAGCTCGGGAATAAGGCGAGGGCAGAGGGAAGGAAAGAAGGACCTTTTTAAATGGTAGAGGCTTGTGCGTCTCTCTGGAATTTAAACTGGTTTTTAGGCTTGTAAAATCTTCTTGAAGTTGTGCATTCATCTCAGGAGGCTGCTTGCCAGCTAATCTTCTCAAGGCATGTCCTGATTTTTTGTAACATTACAGTATCTGAGGTCCTTTTAACCTAATTTTGTAACAAAGATAATTTCTTGTTATGTAAGTTACTGTTCTGAATGATTGCTTTGGGTCTTGGAGAGCGTCCTTAACTGGTCTCCCCTGTGCCGCTGAAACTGGAATTATTTACTTCGTTATCAATGCTTGAAAGCAAGCCTCGCTCAACTGGAAAAGGCTGCCAAGGTATTACAGGAAAATAGAGTCTTCCCATTCTTCTTTCTAGAGAGTTAAATCTCTGGTCATCCCTGATCAGAATTTACTTCAGAGGTTTATGTTTATGTATAAATCCGATTTTCCCCACATACAGACTTACAAGGGCGAGCTGCTTGAATTATACACACAGCATTAACTTCCCACAAGTGGCAGACTCCTAATGCTCTCTTCAAGAATTTTCTTCTTTGCTCACAGCAGTTCCCTTAAACTGCCATGTGCTAAAGCCAAAAGGCACTGGCTTGGGCTGCCTGATTTTCTTTTCCAGAGGAGATTAATGGTATAAGACAAGGCAGGCAGTATTTTATTTAGCTGAATACTGAGTTTTCACTAGTACACAGTGATTTTTTTTATTTTATTTTTTGTTTTTGAAGGTGGGCTATTCTGAGTGAAACCTTAAGCCTTGTTTATCAGAGAGGGGCAGTCTGTTCTCATAAACAAACGAAGGAGCAAAATATATCCTGGTGTTATTCTATCAGGACATGCAGTCATCTGTTGGACCTTGTGGCCTGGGCTGGCTAAATCAAATACCAGTGACACACGTAGCTCTGGTATTTTACAGTTAAAAAAGGGACTGCAGTTAGATTCGAATTCCAGTGATAAACTACAGATATTTAGCAGCAGTTGATATTTATTTTGCCCTGTTCTTGCAAGGATGTGCAATTTGAAGTGTTAACTCTCAGTAAGGGGTACAAATATTAGTGTTTGCTGTTGTTGCTTTTTAAACCAAAACCTGGTATGATGTTTAGTGGTGATGTGTTGACAGAAGGGGCAGTGAAAAGGGTGCATTCTTCAGCTGCCCAGTCTGCTCTGTACGGTACTTTTGGAAAGCACAGATGTGTATGACATTTTCTGCCTTAAATATTTTCTTTCTTTCTTTTTTTTTTTAATTCCTTGACTCCCAGCATCCTTGTGTTGAATGACCCGTGATATCTAGGAATTGTGGTGTCTGGATGTATTGGAATATGAAGCAGTCTTTAGGCATTACAGAAGATTCAGTCAAGTAAAATTATTTGTTAATGGTTAATTTTAATGACTTTATTAGTTTGCGAGATCTAAATCAGGCAGGTATAAGAATATGTTGCTCCTTGCTTAATAGCATGTTTGAGCAAAGATTGGCATCCTGCATCAGAAATGGAAATTCTAGGGTCTCTTGTAGAGAGAAATTCTAGAGTCTCTTTATTCCTTCTGAATAGAGATGGAATTTCTAAACTAGGTAAAGAAACATATGGTTTTACCAGAAATTATTTCCTAGACTGATCAATTACTAGGAGATGTAATGAGAAATATACTCCTTAGGGGGAGGAAGGAGGGATTGCCATTACATAATATCCCTTGGGAGAATTTCTGTATCGCATAATGAGGTTGATGATGGAGCATTTGGGGAAAATGCCTATGGATAGGAATTTGTTCTTCAGATTTCCATAAGGAAAACATATTACTGGAAAACAGGCTTGTTAGAAGTAGCACTGATATGTTAGTAGGTGGGTGCTTTGCCTCTATACACATTTCTTTTGTTCTCATAACTACTCTGCAAGAGATCAGGTAACTGTAGGATTGAAAGGTCCACAAAATGAGAGATGCCAGTGAATAATTTCCTCATTTACTTAACACCAAGGGTAAACCATTAAGAGCTTATGCTCTGGTCTGGGCTTTGTTAAATTACTTCTGTGTATTTGTTGAAAATAGGTCCTGAGGAGAAGAAAATCTCTAACCTCAATGATGTAAACATTAATTGTCTTATCTTCGTGCTGGTGAAAATGAAATATATAGAAATGCATATAGGTGATGTGTGGATTCAGTGGAACTTAGTAGCTGATTATGTGTTTTCAGAGTCCTTGTGATATCCTAAGGATCGCTTAGGAGCTGCCTTTCAGATGGAGAAGCAGGCACTTGTTAAAAATTACCGAAATGCAGCCTTAGTTTTTTAGTAGCAGTCGCCTTAAAGAGGAAAATCATTCATTTCCACACAGCTGCCCCTCAGCACTGTTGATGCTCGCGGTCCGGGGAGGCTCCGGGAGCCGGGCGGCCACAGCGCCTGGCCCGGAGGTGTTAAAACCAACAGAGGGGAAGGCGAACAACCTTAACACCTCTGTCACTGCTGGGGAATTCGCCTCATTTGAGCCGCTCGTTTAAAAACCCGAGCGCCGGTGCTTTCAGCAGTGCTTTCGGGTGGCTCGGTCCAGCTCCCGGTCCCCGGAGCTGCAAACGCGTTCCAGCTTTGGCGGGTTCCTCCCGGAGCCTCCCGTGCGCGGTCCCAGCTCCGCGGGGGCGCAGTGACCCCTGACGGCGGCCGCGCGCGGGCGGAGGTTCGGGATCCGCGGGAGCGCGCCCGGCGCGGCCCCGGCGCGGAGCGGGAGCGCTCTCTGCGCGCGCCACCGCGTGGCCGCGGGCGCGCACTGCGCTCCCGGCACGGCCCCGGCTCCCCGCTCCTGGACCGCGCCTCGCTCGGGATGCTCGGGATGCTGCCGCTCACTCACCGGTCCTGGATCGCACCTCGCTCGGGATGCTCGGGATGCTGCCGCTCACTCACCGGTCCTGGACCGCACCTCGCTCGGGATGCTCGGGATGCTGCCGCTCACTCACCTGTCCCGCTTCACCCCTGAAGGGACTCTGAAAACACATAATCGGCTACTAAGTTTCACTGAATCCACACATCACCCATATGCATTTCTATACATTTCATTTTCACCAGCGCGAAAATAAGACAATCCCTATTTACTTCATGGAGGCTAGAGATTTTCTTCTCCTCAGGACCTGTTTTCAGCAAATAAACAGAAATAATTCTCCGCTGGGAGATCCCGGTCGGTGGGAACATGAGGCAGAGCGGTGGCCGGGCACTGCTGACCCCTGTCAGAGTTTGTGTCAGGGCTTGGCTGTCCAGCAAGGGGGAACGTGGCGCTGGGTTTAAGCACTCAGAGTTTGCATAAAGGAACTGGTCGTGTTTCTGCACCGTCTAGAAAAGGTTGTCATCAGGGAAATGGAAAATAAATGTGGCTGATGCTGGTGGTAGGACTTGATTGCGGGTTGTGATCTTCCTTGCTGCCCTGCCCCTGTCACAGTGACCCCCTGCATCAACCATCTCAAGGCAGGGGTTAGCACAACAGCATCACTCGAGGTAGTTAATGTAGTTTGAAACACAACCTCTGCTTGCTTGTTCTTGTAAACTTCAACTAGGATGGTGCTGTTGACATGGATATAGAAAAATAGGTTCTCCAAATCATCCATTTGTACCTTGTATGGCTGCGTGGAAAGGGTTAAACATAAATAAAATGGGTGTTCTTTAATACTGTGAAAATAAACCTTACTTTCTGGTGAGTGGTAGGAGGAGAGTTAGAGTTTACACAAAGCCAGCGTTTCAAGGTGCCTGGTTGTGTTGTTACCAAAGATATTTCTAGCCTGCTTACAAAATGAAGTTTTTTTAAAAATACTTTTATTTTGGAAAGTACTCAGTCTAGCTTGTGATCTGGTGGAAAAAATGTTGCAGTCAAATTGCTGTGGAAGGTAGCTACAAGATTTCTAATAGTGAGTGGAAGCAGGCTGGATACATTGTTTGCCATAAGGTTTCTCTGGGGGACAAAAAACAGCTGTACATAGATGGGTCATAATGGGTATAAATCTTGGAGGTTTTTTCCCTGGAAGAATCAACAATAAAAAGCATTTAGGCTGTTAAGATACCTGCAAGAACATCCTTACTCCAGAGCTGTAGGTTATAAAGTCATGGTATAGCCTGCCTTCAAAATGGTTGGAAATCTGTCATAAATATCTCTTTCCCACATCCCCTCTATCTCCCTGGATGATTGGCTCTCTAGCAAAGCCTTCCGTAGAGGGTGTACTGTAATCCTTTTACGTTACTCCTTCAGTGCAGATTACGCAGCAAGAAATAATTAGGAGATTAATTTTCACCTGTCACTGCCAATAATAGATAACCTTGATACAGTGACAGGGCGAGGAATTTGGGGGGAGTGGAAAAGCGTTTAACCCTGTCGTGATTGCTGCGGGGCCCGGGCAGAAAATGGTTGCCAGAACATGACCTCCCTGCTCGCTGCTGCGAGGGAAAGGCAGAGCAGTGTCAGTCCTGCAGCCTCCCCGTGCCTTTATCCAGGAACGTGCTCTGGAAAACTCGCTCTGTGCCGCAGCGGTGCCACACGCGCCTCGTGCTAATCAGCCCCGAGCAGCCGTCGGAGACCTTTGTAGCTTAGCCTTTTAATTCAAATGCAGTTCTGTTGCTTTTTATGATTTCAATTCCCAATCTGACTGGTGTTCCTGGGCTGCTGGGGAAGGGAGCAAACTAATGAAGATGGCTTCATTAGGCAGAGCGAGGTTTTAGCCCTCGCTTCTCTCCAGCAAATGCAGCTGAAAAAACATCCCAGAAGTAACTGGGCTTTTGGTCTTCAGAGAGAGCAGAGCTGAGGTGTTTCTGCTCCCTTTCAAAAGTAATTACTGGCTCTCATCAGGTGAGCTTAAAAATGCAGCCTGGGCTCTGAGACACTGAAGGTAAATGGGAAGGAAAAAATAGCCACCCTTTGCCTCCCCCCCCAGCTTCCTTTTTTTTTTTTTCCCTTTTGTGCTTAAGTTTAAATCTACAATCTGTTGAAAATGTAATGGGAAACCAGCCTACAGAAAATGCCATTATTCATATCATCGTGAGCTCATTTATTTTATCTGCAATAGTAATGATAAGACAGACTGCTTGGCAATGCTGATAAGCTGAGAAATATCTTAGAGCTATTTGTAAAAGTTAAAGCAGATCTTGGTACTGCGAGATAGGGAAACTGATGAGCCTTTGGGCAATCTGCAGAGCTGAAAGCTAATAAAGATTTTAATAGGAAGGCCTCATTAGGATTAGGGAGATCTATTATCTGTGATTTACACAACACAAACAGTGGGGCAACTTCAATTTTTGCTTCTTTGTTCATTAAATACTATTGCTGAATGTGAGGCCTTTTAACTTGGATCTGGATCTCTTCGTCTTCAAGGAGCCATCACCAGCTGATGGTTGAGCAAAGATGAAAGGGCAGCTGATGTGGGAATGTGTTTGCCACACGTGAGCAATGCCAGAAAGCCGTCATAGTCAGGGACCAGTGGCTTGTTGGAGGGACAGAAATGCATTTGTTTGCAGGTGCCTGCGTGGAAAGGTTCTCCTGGGTGTCTTTTTTTCCTGTTGTAAACAATATTTATAAACTTCTGGCTCTGAACAGCATCTTTACAAAGAAATTAACACACTGCTGTTGTTCTGGTTCTCTTGATGGTGAGACTGAAATGCTATTACAGGATGCCTTGGCCACCCAGTTCAGCCTAGATGAGTGGCTTCTTTATTAGCTGTGATCACCACAGGGATAAAACTGTGCCCAGTGCCATTGGAGTTGGTATGGCAGGAGTACGTCACGGGTGACCTGATCAAATGGTTTGGTAGTTAAACAACAGGGCTGATTTTAGCACCATATGCATTCTTAGATGTCTGATGTACAAAATGTCACTTTCTGAGGTTGTGCACACACCTGTCTCGTGGGCTCAGTTGCTCTACTCCTCGTACATAGCAGGGTGTGTAAGGTGCATGTGAGCTGCTGAAAGGACATTCGTTTATCCAGGGTTTACAGATGTATTTAATATTTTTTTCTCAAGGACCATCCTGACAGTTTTTGTGGTTGAACTGAATTGTAAAGCCAGGAGCAGGAGCCATGCTGGAACATTCTTTGGTTTGCCTGTGAGGTCCAAGCCACACTGTAACCCGATTATGCAAACCTACAGGTTAAACCATTTTTACGCTCGGGCAGGGAGATATAATTGAACCTCTAGTGCAGATGAAGGGTTTTGTTAGGTGATGCCCATGCTGAATGTGAGAGGCCACTTGTGTGACTACACCTGTGTTTGGGAGCTATCTGGTTTGTTCCTTGTGTGGAGCACTCACCAGTACAGGAGCCTCATTTCCATGGCACAGACCAGCTCCTCTCCTGCTGCTGGGTCAGATAACCCCAGCAGTAACTACAGTAACATTGCTTCCATGGAAAAGTAATGTTTGGAAAGTATATTCTCGTCTTTTCAGTTGTCTTTAATACAGTGTAGCAACCAAAAAGCAAAAGGGACCACAGAACCCTGAGAAGTCTGTTTGGTAGTTTGCATTTCGCTGGTTCAAACCAGCGCCTTTTTAGAGCCTACACAGAACAGTGCAACAGTAGATTTTATTTCCATGTGCTTAAGGAACTTGCTCAGAGGAGCTGTGGCTCTACTCCCCTTCCCTGTGCCCTCAGCAGTGTGGAGACAGATGGGCAGGGCTGGGAGCAAAGCACTGGCCTGGACTGGGAGAAGTTTCTCACAGTGGGTTGTGTCAGTCTGTTGTAGCCTGTTTGTGACCAGCCACAGGTTCTGTCAGCGAACCAGCCTGGCCTCCAAAAGCACTAGCACTGTTTGCACGTAACGTGTTGCTCCAGCACGGCTGCCATTTGAGAAGTTTCTAATATTTATGTTTGATATGAATGAAACTTTTTGTTTTGTCTGTAGACCGCAACGGAACTGGAGCTGACTCGTATCAGGAGTGCCTTGATAACAAGCAAGGTATGAGATCAAGTCTCTCCAACATGGGCACTTGGGACTGATTTAGCTTGATTTCTTGCAGCTGAATTGGTTGCTGTCTGTCTCTCACTCTGTCTCCCCTTTTTATTTTTTCCTTCCCCCCCCCACTGTCTCCAAGCCAATTCACTGTTAACAGTTCCATGTCAGCTAACCTGTTAGCTCAGGGTCTCATTGCACATTTGTCATAAGGCTTCTTGTTTCTAGCACCCCAAACCCTCAGTTACTAAGGGAGGAAGTGGGAAGATTGTAAAACGAAAGCAGCATGTGCACTTGCTTGCACCTGTCTTCTTCCTCGAGGTTTAGTTGCACAGCCAAGCAGAAAAACATTAAAGTTAAGGGAAGGCACTTGCTAGGCTGGGTTACCTTAACACCAGACATCCTGTGGTAATTTGTGTGCTGACATGCTGCCTCAGATTTGTCCAGCCTGCTGTCTTCTCCCATGGTAAAGTTGGTAAGAGCTGAAAAAGTCTCTTGTTACTCATAAGAGAGTGATGATGGTGAAGGAGGAACCTGTTATCCATTTAATGTAAACCTGGAGAAAAGAGTCACCAGTAAAATGAAAATTGTAACAAGTATCTCAGAAACAGGACCCCAAAGCAAAATCATTTATTCTGTGTTTAGAAAAAGGGTTTGGTGTATTGTGTTCTCTTCAGATGTCCTCTCTGAGAACTGCACTCAGAAGTGCCACTCCATCGGCGCAGCCGAGTAGTGAGTGTTGAACCTTCTGGTAATCAGGGAGAATAAGCACCCTTCAGCCCAGAATATCATTCATTATAAACCACAACAAAGAGATAAGAGGAAATGCTTATCCTAACCAGGTTATAGGCATCAGTTACAGGTCACCTGTTACCCTGCTGTTGACCCAGATCTGTGACAGTAGCTGGAACGATTGTTTCCTGAAATTCTGACCGTTCTTGCATAGTTTTCTAAAGTAGGACCAAGGAACACAAAAATCCTGTCCCAGTTTTGGTGCTTGGTTGGAGTTAATTTTCCACTGGTGTCTTCGCTTGCAGTATCCATCAATCAGTGTTACATGTGCTTCAAGTCAAAGCTGCCATGAAGTGCATCTCCCCTTGCTGTTGTTGGGCTCGGGGTGGGGTTATTTGGGGGGGTTGGGGTTTTCTGCTTGTTTTGTTTCCCTCCTCCAAAGTACGTTGTTTCTTTGGTGGCCTTTATGCTCATCTTTTTTCACTATTTTTCTCTACTGATTGTAGTAAATACCTAATAATTGCTAAGCTTTCATTTCAGAAGTTACAACTGGAAGACTAATGTCGAAGAACTGTAATCAATAATGGCTTTTTTTTTATTAGATTAAGTCTAAAAGTCTTGTAGACCAATGTAATTCAGGATGCTCCTCTGATAGACAATTTGCTCTTAGGGAGAACAGTTTTTTCCAGTAACATTCTTCTTGTTGGCTGAGGGAGGTTGATCCACTTGTCATTTTGTAGAAAGCAATTGAGTTTCAGATTAAAAAAAAAAAACAGCATTCTCATTTTTGGAAACTAATTGCAGTCCCTTTGATGTGCCAGTTACCCTGATTTATCTGACAGGTGGTATTAAATGGCATTATATCTATTGTTTTCATTTGTGTGTCCATACTCTAGATTTTTCTAGTAGTCTGGTTTTTGATAGTTTTCTTTGGCTTTGTTGTTAGCACGTGAACAAGCTGTATCATTATAAGCACTTTCACTCCAGTATGAATTGGATCTGGTTTGGGTGATCAACCATATAGGTGCTACATCATCATGCTTAAAGCAACAACCTTGAAGAATGCAGAGGTTTAAAGGTAAAAGTGTACAATAGTAACTTACAGTCAGACTCTTACTGGCACATTACATTCTGTGAGCAGGTGGTAGGGTTGAATCTGCCATTTGCAACAATTTGCAGAATATAAAATACATTGCTGACAGTGGACCCATAATTCTGCTTGTTTCTGTTATGTTCAAAACAAAACACCACCAAAGGCTGGAAAGTAGCAGTGGCTTTTTAAAAGTATTAAATCTTCAAGCTCTGTGAAGTGCAATTTCCATGGCTTCTCTTTATAGCAGCATGCTTGTCTCCTAGAAATTATGCTATAATGAGGTTTGGTTTATATATTTTACCCCTCTCCTCATTAAAGTGCTATCTCTCAGAAGAAGCGCTTTGTGTTTTGAAATACTGCGCGGTTAAAACGAAGGCAGGTTTATAAGGATTTAATGTACTTGGGAGCCAAGGTTTTGCAGCTTTATGGCAAAGATGTTTTAACAAAGGGCTTTATGGTAAGGGTGTGCTGTATTTTAGTCAGGCAGTTGCTCAAGGGAGAATTTTCAGTGTGAGCACGTCACAGCAGCAGGGAGAAATTCAGAGGGAAACGGGCCCCCAAGATCCAGTCGCCAGCTTGGCTGATACTGAGTCTTAATTTTGTGTGGTTTCAAGACCTGATTTTTTTTTTTTTTTTTTTTTGCCTCTTCACTCAAGGAAGACAAAGCCTTGCACCACAAGCAGGCCATTTAGGTTTCCCATTTTTGTGCTCAAAGGCAGGGTGCAGGGGACAGCCACAGGTGGGATTATCACACCCTCTCAGAATGGACCTTGCTGGCTTTTTCAGCCTTTTAACTCTAATATTCGTTATTAAAATCATACCCTGAAAGCAAGACTTTCTGAGTGTTTGTGGTTTGGAAGTAAAGAGGGCAGAAATTGGGAGCAGTTGCCCATCCACCACAGCAGAGGATGTGTCCTGGATCTGCCTGTTCCTCTGGGATACACTTAATACCCCACGGCTTCCTGAGAGCCAGGGGGTTCTGCCATGGAAAACAGGTATAAAATTACTGCCAGGCACAGTTGTTTCTGGAGCTTCTCAGTAGGAACTCACTGTTATTATAAATAAAACAATGCTGGTTTAAAGGTTTAGGCAATGAAAAGCACTTAGCTGGGGCCCTGGTGGCAGCCAGGAGACGTAACCTCTCATCCTTGGAACAGCGAGTAGAGAAATGGTCCTGCAAGCTGATTCCAAGTATTAAGTGTTATCATTTGTAGTGCCTTCTCTTATCCATAGAAAAATGTGTTTTACTTTGCTTCAGCAGCCTTTTCTGCATCTCCATGACCTCGGGTGGGCTGATAATGGCTATTTTACCCTGCTGGGCTCCAGCTTTCCAAGCAGAGCTCCAGGTTCCTGCTGGAGGAGCCCAATACCTTTCACTTCAGTTTTCTTGCAGGGTATTGTGGTCCAACGTTACTTCCCCATAGATGGATTAGTTGATATTTTTCCAAGATGAACTTGGGTTTATCTTCCTGATGGCACTATTGACTCTTTTTATTTCCCTTCTGATACTTTACACCACTTCCTGATTTCAGTGTTGCTGATTGATTTTGTTAGCTCACCCCAAGAGGGAGGACAAATGCAATTTGCAGCTGCTTTTGGGAACAGGGATGAAGGGTGGGAAGCCTTGGCCGTGATGGAAATGTGGCTGCAGTCGAGCCAGTGGCATCTCTGTCCTGAGGTGATGGAGGAACACCCTGGGT
This sequence comes from Neopelma chrysocephalum, assembly GCF_003984885.1. NCBI lineage: Eukaryota > Metazoa > Chordata > Aves > Passeriformes > Pipridae > Neopelma > Neopelma chrysocephalum. Next base: position 7,733,061 of record NW_020897738.1, read on the forward strand.
GGTGCAGTCCCAGTGTGTGTCATCTCCTATTAGTCTCGATGCAACCAATGACCTTGTTTGTGTGAGCACATTAAGCACAACATTAATATCTAATTTGACTACTTTGGATTCAGACAGGCTGTAATCAATCACCTGGGCTCTTCTGACAGCGAGTATGGCTGGGTGGGGTGAGGAGAAAGAATAAAAAGCCTGCTTTGGGCCAAAGCTAGGAAATTGGAAAAGTGCTGGTGAGCCCGTGTAGCTGATGTAACTGTAGCAGTGTGGGTGGAAGCGGGTTCTTCACTGGAAAGAAAAGCTGCAGAAGTGAGAAATGTGTGGTCTTCATAGAGGTCTGCTCAGCCTTCTTCCTGCCTGTTAAATACTGGCACGGGAAACGAGACCACCACGATACAGAGGCATCTTTTAGAAGATGTTATTGGGAGAAATTCTAACCTATTCCAGTTTTTGGATCCCTTTTGAGCCCCGGCAGGATTAGTTTCAGGATGGCAAAGATGAATTATGAGGCAGATAAATAAAAATGGCACACTGGCATGGCTGGATTGAAAAGTGCGGTCAGAACAGTTCTGTCACTGAAGATGTTATTTCCATTAAATGTTTTGAGATTTAATATTGGTTTCAGTGAAATTACCCTTGAAAACAGATTTCCTCCAAACCTTTATTTTTATATATTTGTTTTGGAACTATTTTAGGAGGCAGAAAAATGAAACTTCAGCTTCAAACAGTTTTTATGTTTTGAAATTGGCTTTTTTCACCGTATGAACAATTTTTAAAATATTATTATTATTTGTATTTCAGTCATGCCTGTGCACTCTAGTTATGGGCTAAACGTCATTTTGCCAACCACAACGCAGACTGGGGGGGATCAGTTTCTGCCTGAAAACGCTTTGGGTTTGTGTTTCTGATGGGCTGTGTTGATTGCCAGTGCCTATTTGAAAAAAAAAAACCAACCCAACAACGTTCTCATTTTACAATATGTTGGCTGCCTTTTTGTTTAAAGAATTATAAATAAATCAGCAGATTTTCCACAAAAACACATATGCTTTCTTCCTGATGAGCCCGATGACGCACCAAGAATCCTTGCAAGAGGCCTTGAATCTCCTTCAAGTAGAGGATAGTGCTGAGGTTGAAATTGAAATTTCAAATAACTCTCTTCATTAAAAAAGATGCTGGTGGGGCCTTGTTAGCAGGAGAATTGCCATTTTCTGACTAATTTTTTTTTTTTTTTTGCCAGCATGGGAACAAAGAAAGAAAGGAGGAGGCAGAATAAAAGCCTGTGTGAGTGTATGTACAGAGGCTGCAGCTCTCTAGACTGGTAATGGTATCTGGAAAGGGTCCAGGCTGTTGTAAATATGAACTTTTGTCAATATTCCCCAAGCTTCTTTGGACTCTAGGGTGGGCTTTATTAGCTGAAGGTCACACCATTGTGCTGTCTCCCTCTCCTGAGACCTCTGATACCTTCCTGAAAGGACAGCCCATTATCCCTGGGCTTAGAAGCCAGCTTTCTCTTCAGTGGCACTGAAGCCGATAAGCTTAAGAGGCGTTATTTCATCCCCCCACTGCTGCTTTCAGGAAACAAACAGTGTTTATGGTCCCCTGATTAATTCCAGTTGAACAAAAAAATCAAATAGGAGGCATGTGTGGGTGCACACGTGCACACAGACACGGAGGTGACTCGTTTTCGAGGCCGCTCTGGTCGCGTAAGGTCAGCTCAGCTCCCGGCGCCGGCCGCGGCCGCCAGTGTCTGTGCTGGTGCTTTGTTTTGCCTGGGTGGTGTGTCCAGAGATGGATTTAAGTAACACAAGAGGATCCTGGGCTGTAAGGAGAAAGGGGTGGAAAGGGGGGACCACGGGGTAGCAGCAGCCTGAGCATCAAGGTTGGGATTGATTTGTGGCAATTAAGCGTTAAGGTCTGGGAGAGCAGGACCACCCGCCGGGAGAGGGGCTTTCCATCACCTGCGGAAGATGAATGGCCCAAGGAGAGGGAAGGGCAGGGATTTTGTGCTCAGCTACCTGAAAAGAATGGTAAAAGCACCCGAATCTCTCGCTTCAGGATCTTGCAGCCCTGTTTATCACAGCTAAATCCCTTTGCTGGGAATTGTATGCAACAGAGTTGGAAGATAAAAATGCTACTGCTGCTTTGTTTTCTCCATTGTTGTCTTTGGCTTGAAATTTGTCAGGAGGAGTTTTGCTGACTTTCTTCTTAGTCCTCTTTCAGTGGGAATGTGTTCCATACACAGGTCCCAGTTTCTTGGGGTTATTTTTTTCCCCCCTCCGCTGAGATTCAGAGTATGGAGTTAAAAACAATGAATAACACATTGTCCCTCTCCACACTCCTGCAGCTCTGTAAAGCACCCAGGTGGCGCATCCCAGTGACTGGGGCACCCAGGGGAGGAGACCCGTGCTGTGTGCCCCTCTCCAGCGTGCCCTGGGTGGGCAAAACAACTCGTCTGCCTGTGCATCTTGAGTTCTCCAGTGGAAAATGAGAGTACTGGCAGTGGACACAGTCCTGTTTGCATGAGCATGTAGGTGCAGCCCACATTAGGTCTTCTGGTCACAGCCCCGGTTAAGCTGCAGATCAGCTAATTAATGTGTGTTGCATCAAATCTTTGTTTCACTTCCCACGTGGGCTGTGTTTAAACCACTTGGTGCTGAGGTTACAACTGCCTTTGTTTCCTTTGCCAGAACAGAGATAGAACAATATTAAATATAATTTTACAAAACTATGTTTACTTTTTTACCAGTGAGGACCATATTTAAAGATGGATTTTGGTCCTATGGCTCCAGCTCTAATGTAAACAGGGTCTAATGGGAAAGACTGTAAAATAATAGGACTACTGGTCATCTTTGGAGAAAAAGAAATTTCCATAACACATTTCAAACTGGAATACATCTGAAGGTTTGGCTGGCCAAACACAACTAGCATTTCTGATTTAAAATGTCTCTAGTAGCACGAAATGGGAGTGGTGGGTCTCTACTAGTATTTTTTCAGAGATAAACTACACAAGCCTTTGTGAATTGGGGGCACCTAATTTTAGTTTGTGGGTTGGGTTTAACTTGTCATTCTTCACACTGAATACAGTTAAGTTTTAGATGAGAACCTCCTTAAATATCCCACAGACTCCTTTTTAAGGGGAAAGTAGATTTGAGGGAGAAAATTACTTTGAAATCCTGGCGAAAGGTTCTGAAGCTGCAGATACGGTTCTTTCTCCAGATGGGTTAACATGGTGGAAAGATTCTTCTCAGTCCAGTTGTGCACCCCAGACTGCAGTAGCTTGAACCCCAAGTTTGGTGATAAGTGAAGTGTTAACGTGCTTGGCAGAGTGAGCTCTTAATTTCCCTTAAAATGGAGGGGGCAGAAATGATCTCATTGGACAAGATGTCTTTGGGCTACTGCCCACTGTTAGGTATGTCCTAGACAGGATTTATTGACTTGGTGTGGGCAGATTATTTCCATTTCCCTCCCTGAATCTGGCCTGCAGGAGCTGTTAGTAAAAGAGCTTTCCACCTCCTGTATTGCAGGAAGCGTTTTAGCTCTTGTTGAAATATGAATCTCCCTTCCTTTATTAAAATTAAGAACCACTTTCTCACATGGCAAAGTGATAATAAAGACTGAAATTGGATCTATAACTTCATGAAAAGAAAGAGAATTTTTTTTTAAGACAAATCATGCATGGTAATACCTTCATTGTTCTCTCGCTGTGTTCTTTGTATTGCCTAACTCCCCGCGAACAAAGAACCCATAACCGGGATTGTAAAAATAATCCAGGCATTTAAGTCAAAACTCAAAAGGCCCTTGGGAATCTCGTGCAAAGGTGTGCCCTTGAAACGGTGGTTTATGAATTGTCTGAACAGGTTTGAACATCCTGGCCCTGAGGAAATCTCTGGGAATTTTGCCGCTGACTCCAGCGGGGTCAGGACTCGGCACTCGGCGCTTTGTGCCCGCTGTGGGCATTGAGCAGAGCCGCCTTTCAGCCTTTGAGAAACTCTGACTCCCTCCTCTCGAGCAGGCGGGAGATTTTCTACTTGGTTGCACTTGTGAATTCTAGTTAAGGGAATTGCTTTTGGTCCCTCCATCTTTGTCACTTACTTAAACAAACATGCAAACTGGAAACATGCACTTGCTCGAGCTCGCGCAGCGAGTGCCTCCTCGAGATCTCCTGTTACTGATCTAGAACTTAAACTGGTTGGGAGAGTGGCTTTAAGGGGAGGTTCAGTCGTGCTTAAATGAAACCAATTGGGCAGAGAGATGGGAAGTTTTATTCCCAGTTGCCATTCAGGTGTCTGGACCCAGCTAGTTTGACGTGTGAAGGTTTGGTCTCTGAGCTTGAACACAGCTCGGTAGGGAGGTTGTAAATTGAAGCAATGAGTGTTTCTTCATCAGTCTATTGGGGTTTGAAAGTACAGGTTTATCCAGGGTCACATTCACTGAGAAAGGAAGATGCTTAAATGAACAGTGAGGGAATGAGTCTGAAACTTAAATGCAGACTGAACTAACCAGGGCCTTTCGAAACCCACTTGAATGTGGATGTTAGTCCTGTTGGGGACACTGGGCTACATGACCCATCTACAGTGGCTCTGGTTGGATGTCTCATCCTTGCCCAGGGTATTTGAGAAACCACTGGTTTGTCTGGCTCTGATTATTGTGAACATGGACATTATCTTCCTTTGTCATGTCACAGTCCAGGGAGAGGAGGGGGGGAGTTACCAGAGTTGTAGTGAATTCTCCTGTGTCCTCAGTCTTCCACATTCATGGTGCAGTGGTCACTGACATCATCTCTTGTTTAAGAAATGCTGTTGATGGAGTAAACTCTGTATATAATGAAAAACAAAAACCAAAGAAACCATAATCCCAAAAAACATGATCCAGAGCTCCAAGAAAATTGTCACACTTCAGCTACCACCTCCATCAAGAGAAAAAGTTAAGGAAAAATTACTAGAAAAAACCTTCTAAGCTTTCAGCAACAATATCCCACAGACTCTCATTGATCCAAAGTGACCCCATGAAGCTCAACAAACTGATTTCTAGCAAACTTGGTTTTAGTTAATGCTAGTAGAAATTAGATTTAAAATGTGGGCTGTGTGTCATTCGTGTAACTATCAGTAGTTGGAAGGGGGAGTTGGAAAGCTACATCCAGGGTGCAGCATGAAAGCTTATTTAGGCTTCTCTGCTGCTCAGGGGATCACAGAAATGTTGCAGTGGCTGAAAGATTGGCTGTAACTTTTCCATGTTTAGCTGCAATGGAATGTGCAAAACCTTAAAAATTTCTTGAAAGTACCTGGAGAGGCCCAGCCATTCTGTCAGCAGGAGTGTGTGTTGAAAGCTGCTCAAGAGAGGGACGTTTCTTAGAATAGTTTGCAAAAAGTAACAGTCACAACCCAGTAGAGACAATTAGAGAACATTAGAAGTAAATGGTTACTTTTCCCCAAGTTTTTCTTGCCCAAAAAAGAAGCTTAGTTGTTCCTCACTGTAGCTGTGTCTTGAAGGCTTTCCTTAATGAGCCATCTCCTGTCCAGTATGGAAAGAAAAACAAAAGAGTTCGAGACTTTCCTTTGTCTCCATGAGATTTTAATCTGTTTCATTCATTCCTAATCATCTTGAAGGATTATAAAAGCAAAACCTGTTAAATCGTGGTGGTTCTTGCTTCTTTCTCTCCCAAACACCATCGTTTGTTCTTTTATGGTGTTGCATTTCTTTATCCCTGAATCAGCTGCCTTTTTATTTTTTTTCCCTGTAACAAAAGTCGGGGGGGGGGAGGGAGGGAGGGGGTGAGGGGAGCTGCTGCCTTTGATTCGCTCGGCACACAAGTGTTCCTTGGCCTTTCATACCCAGGAGTGGATGCGGCTCTTCAACAAATTGGACCTACTTGTTTGCTGGCCTAGGCCATCTTGTTATCCAGCCAGCTGTGTTTTGATCTTGGAGGGCCATTTGAAGATTAAATTGAGACATCTTTTGTTACTATTAAGTGCAGTAATTAAATCAGCTCAGTGTTATTTAAGTGTGGAAAATGTCTCTTTGCTGGCCCATGGGTGTCTGAAGTTGCCATTAGACAGCTGTGTTGCTTCCAGTGCTAATGATGAAGAGGTAGGAGAAAAGAGCCAAGTGCTCTCTAAATAATTTTCAACTCTTTCTGGGTTCTGCTGGATCCCCTCCCCACCTCTTTGTGTGACGTTTCTCCCCCATCTCTCCTCAATTCATGAAGAAAGAGGTTTTTGAGAGGGAACTTGAGCTTTTTCGGGTGGAGGGCTGGCAGAGAGTGCCCAGTCCTGAGCAGAGGAGTGGCATGGTGTGGATGAAATGTTCTCTGGATAGGCAGCTGCTGCTGCCCCATCTCTGAGTTTGCAAGTTGTTGGCTCTGTGAACAACAAAGGAGGCTGACCTAGCAGGATGGATGCAATAAATGAGCAAAGTTGACTCCTTACCCCCCTTCCTCTGTGAGGGGGAGTCTGCCAGTCAAGTCAAGCACAGGCAAGTGCATCTGTTCCCATGAGGGTCATTGTAATACAATTTGCTGGTGAAGACTGGCCTGGCTGTGAAGTGGTGGCACCTGGGAGAAGTGAACTCTGGCTGAGGCCAGGGCTGGTATCGTTCAGAGGTCGCCTGGGGCTTACTGGGGTGAGCCTGCTGCCCTTCCCTGTCCCCCTTTGCCTGCTGCTTGCTGAGCAGAGTGCTTTGAGAGAAGTGGCTGGAATTGATGATTGGCAGCAGGGAGCAGGGCAGGCAGACCCAGGAAGAGGAAGAGAGATCCTCAGTGGAAGAGGAAGTTCTTGGGAGGTCGCGTTCGTTTTAATGCTGGGTTAAGTTGTGCAGCAGTGTTGGTTCATTGCTACTGGCAGCGCTGATCACTTGAGCGTTGCCTTACCCTTCCCACTGTGCCCTTCAGAACCCTGTCTTACCTCCCATTTGCAGCTGAACATAACTGCTTGCTGCTCTCGTGGCTCCCGCAGTGACATCGGGCAGCTCTCACTGCTGGGCAGGGGAGCAGCGGGCAGGGTCACCCACACCCATCCCGGTTCTGTGCTGTGCTCCCTGCCCAGGACCACGCTCCAGCCTTCCTTGTGCTGTGCTCCCTGCCCAGGACCACGCTCCAGCCTTCCTTGTGCTGTGCTCTCTGCCCAGGACCACGCTCCAGCCTTCCTTGTGCTGTGCTCCCTGCCCAGGACCACGCTCCAACCTTCCTTGGGAGCTCCCTGTCAGCCCGTCCTCCCGGATGCTCCTGGCTCTCAGCTCCCATCCCCAGTAATTGCCCGGCAACATCTATTTGCATTGCTTTGTACGCTGCTGCCTTTTATGGAGGGGGAAGTGTATTTGCACTTCGCCGAGTGTTTTCGAGCCCCGGCAAGGGCAGAAGTATGGCAGATGGGTGGGGATGAGAGAATCGGGAGCATGATGAATCTGTTTTTCTTACCTTGTTTAAAATTGCCTGTTAAAATTCAGCTGCCGCACCTCCGATCAGCCTAATGGTGTCTGCCATGTTGCGAATACACAGTCATTAGTTGGTCCAATTCATGCATGCTGAGGTAGGAGGGTGATGTGAATGCAAAGGAGCTGGAGAGAATGGGAGCTGGGGGGGCAGAGGAAGGAGGGGGAGAAGCTCGGTAATACAGTGACAATGAAACATACGGTAGTCACACTGGAAAACTTTCTCCTTCATTAGCAGGGATCTGTTGAGTTTCTGCTCACATTAGGGTAATTAACACAAGTACAGATTGTTGAACATCTGTGCAGTTTAACTATATGGCCGGTTCCCAGGCTTTAAACAGGGCTGTGAGGAGCCAAATGCAAAGCAGTATGAAAAGCCCACACACTATTCATTTTACTGAAATTAGCATTTCTGGATGAAAGCTGATGTTGCACGTCGGCTATAAATTTTCTCTGGTCTGTTGCCAGGTTGGCTAATGATCTGAGGTTAGTGTTTGTTAAAAAAATTTTAAAATTTGTTACTTTTAATATTCTGGAGGGGAAGTTTCTCTCTCGCTCTTCTTTTCCTAAAAGGCAAAACAAAAAGCAAGCAAAACAAAGCATATGGGTATATTATATCTAATGTGCTTCTAATCTTTTTTCCAGTGCAAGCCCAGGAAGGAATTGCTGGTTCAGCCTCCATCAGGGGCTGTTGGCTTGGTGGAACCACCGAGGCTTTTTAGTGTTTCTGACCAAACTGGGGTTTTAATTTTCCAGCCTTGTAAATGCCTGGGAGGCTCTGCCGACGGTGTGCTGTGTAAATAGAATGCAGAATTCTGTCTGCAGGATGGCGACTACACAGATATTGCTCCTCCACACATCACCATCCCTGAACTCTGGCTGTGTGCAAACGGGGCTGCCACTGCAAAGGTGGAGCTGTATTTATGGGGAGCCTCCTGTGCTGGTTGTCCCAGGGGAGTGCTGTGTTGCTGCAGCATCTTGAAGCTTCCTCCTTGCTCCTTTTTACCTTTCCAGCTGAGAGCATCTGGGCCAGGAGGCTTCACAGACTCCTGAGTGTCACAAGTTCTCCACAGAGGCCCCCCCAGGCCACCATTGCCTCTTACACCTTGGTCCCTCAGAGCCAGTGCTCGCTGGCCAAGGTTTGTTCATTCTTCTTCCCTTTGTGGAAAGGCACAGGCCAATTTTTCTTTAAATGGATGATTTGTGAAGCCTCCTTTACATGGGTTCCCTGACACTCATCAGTCATGGTCATGTTTCTGATAGTGGATTTTAAACATCTTTTCACTTTGCACCTAGATATTTTCACATGCGACCATCCACTATTTTCTCTTCTTGATATGATTCCCCTTGTGACTTTTTTCTAACCATCTTTTGGTGTGGTGCAGTTGTGGATTGACTTGGATGTTCTGGCTGTACTTACACTTAAGCCTTGGAGCAATATTTTTTTCAGAAGTGAAATTGTGGTGGGGGTTTTTCCCCACATTTTTTTCACAAGTGGAATGAAGTGTTCAAGGCCAGGCTGGATGGGGCTTTGAACAACCTGGTCTAGTGGGAGCTGTCCCTACCCATGGAACTAGATAAGCTTTAAAGTCCCTTCCAACCCAAACCATTCTGTGATTCTATGAGTTGCTGTGAGGCAGATAGCCCTTAGAGCTGGGACAACAATTAGTGCACCATGTGTGTCAGGAAATTCTGTTTTAATGGAGAAGACTTTCATGTGTGAAGATAAAAAGCCTACCAATGTGCATAAAAAGAATAATCCTCATTAGCACAATTTTGTCCCTGCTGTTTTCACTAAGTAAAAAAATTTTGTTCGTGGTGGAGTTTTTTTAATGTAATCCCTGTGGGCTGATGTGAACAGAGCTGACCTTTGAAACCCTATTTAAATTTTAAAAGGTTTGTATATTTTTTTGTTTAATTGGGAAAGGAAGAGGCTTGGTGTCTTGGAGGAAATACAATTCTTGCCAAGAGTGAGTGATTTGATCCTTTAGTTCACCCTCAGCTCCTGCTCTGTAATGGCCCAGGATTTAGCTTGGCATCACTTGAAGTTGTTGGTGGAATTGTTGCTGTTGCACCCACCAGCTCCTCAACAGTCTGCTGGCAAACATCAGAGCTGTCAGAGCTTCATATTCTTTGTGACCAAAAGACCTTCTGGGACCCAAATGCAGTCTTCAGATTCAGTCCTGCAGGCACCTGGGCCTCAGGAGCACCATCCCCATCCCTGTCAGACAGCCCTGTGGATGCCCTCTGGTTTGGCAGGGACAGATCTCTTCCTGGGGTGAAGGTGTCTCCATGAGACAGACTTGCTGAATTGTATAAAACTGTGCAAGTTCAGTTAAATATGTGGTTTATTTTTTAATTAATCTAGCCCAAAAGGAAACTTGGGCTGGCCTACTTACTCTTGTAACAGTTTTGCAGGTAATTATTTGCGTGTGTGTGTGCCCAGGAGCTTAGTTAGGAAAAGAAATGTTTATCTCCATTACACTTGTACCCTCTCCATAAAGGATGTCAGAAGGTGGCATGTAGTTTGGTAACAACAAGGGACACATTTAGGTCAGAGAGCATCTGTTTCAAGATGATGATAGAGGGCATTGGCCCTTTCAAAGCAGGGTATGCAGTGAATTGAGCATTGAGATCTCCTCTGGGATGGTCTTGCCAAAAGGGTCCTGACTCCTTGGTTAAGAAGTACTTGTTTAAGCCTAAATTGGAAAAAAAAAAGTATCCTTACTTTTACTGTTTGGTTTTTTTCCTGGACTTGATAATAGGGTTACTTTGAGTACTGACAAAATTGTGTAACTGTGGCAGTTTGAGCCACAGAAGGTGATAAGGGTGTTCAGACTTACCCAGGTTAACATCTGTGCTCCCTGGATTTCTCTGCTTGAATTTTGTTTGATCTCATTCAGGGAACACCCAGCCCTATGCAAGAGAGTCATGCTCAGGAAAAAAACCCACAACAGTATTCCTGGTGAAAAAAACCAGACAAACCTGGATTATTTTCACTATTAGGCAAACCAAAGTCACCTCTTGGGGTCTGTGGAACTGACCATGAAATGAAAGGGCTGCTAAATCTGCAGATACACAGCCAAAATGAACCTTTATTAATGCCCTGCTCTGCCTCAGCCTTCTTCTTAGGAATATTTCACACAGACTGGACTTAAAATGCTTATTCTGTTCCCAAGGAGCAGAAAATGGCAATGCATCCTGAGAAGTGGTTTCAGGATTGTGGAAGATAGCAAAACTGTAGCTGGTGAAAGGAGCTGTCAGCCTTCAGTGACGTGGCTGTATCTGAGAATGTACTTGCAATGATTCTTCTGGCAGAGTTTTCCAGTGTGTGCACTGTGTGTCTCTCCCTGGCTGGGAGGCTGTAGGGCATGCACTGAGAAACTTGGGGATGTCATTTTGAAGGATTCCCAAAGCTTCCTTGGAGTTTTCACTTCATACATCACTTGGCCAACTGCAAAGCAGCAAGTTCTCTCCTTCTCCTGCTTTGAGCAGAAAGATGTATTTAAATAAATACCTAAAATAAGGTTGGACAACTTGAGACTGTTGTTTGGGTGGGCTGCATATCCTCAGCCACCTCTCAGACCTTTATCAAACCCCGAACTGAGTGTGTCCTGCTAACTCTGCAGTTGTGTGGTTGGAATTATCTCCATTGTGTCGATGGGAACACTGAGGCAGATTGGAAATTACTTGCCCTAGGCCTTCTAATGCTGACAATAGACCACACAGTCCCTCAGCCTCTTTCTGTGCCAAAACCATTCTCTTGTGCCTGCATATGGAAAAAACAGAGTAGATGGAGCGGAGAGTGGTATTTGTTGTGATAACAATGTGCGTTGGGTCCCAGAGGGCCGTCGGACAGTGATGGATACATCGCTGGGAAATTAAAATCACCAAGAGAGGCACAGAAGGAAGGGCTGGGGTGGTGGTTGCCAGGCATGGAGGTGGACAGGGGAGCAGGCAGGGAGGTGCAGCGTTAGCGGGTCCAGCAGCCCCTGCGCCAGCAGCCCCATTTGCATTCCCCTGTCAGGGAGCTGGAAGCTGCCATGGAGCAGTTTATACTCCAGCCTGTGCTGGCCTTGAATTATGCATGACCAATTTATCATGCCCCCAGCTGAAAAACTAATTGTGTCCCTGGGATATATTTACTAGAAATTGTAGTTTGCTGTGCTGGGGTCCCCGGAGTGTCCAGCAGAGCAAACGACTGGGAAGTCGGAGTGTGTTCAGAACAGGACTCTTGGCTCCACTGGAGCCCCTGTGCTGTTGATGGATTTTTCACTTCGATTGCCTTTCCGAGGGTTTTCCCCCTCCTTCCTATTTTTCTTACACTGCATTACACTTAATCGGGCTGCAGGAGTCCTTCCAGTAGTCTCTCCAGTATTAAAAATCACACAATGTGCCTGAATAAAGGCAGTTTATTTAGGAAATGCCAACCAGGTTGGGGGGAAAGGGGCTTGTTTTTTCTCTGTGTGGTTTTTCTTTTTTTTTTGTTTTATAAGCACAGTGTGGCTTCGTGTAATGTCTCCAATTACCGTGAACGTCCCCTCCCTCTCCAGGTCTAGAGTGATGAGGTTCCCTAATTACTGTCATTTGAGCAAGAGGTTGAGGAGGAGAGGATTTCTTTTCCTCATACAGGGCTTGTGGGGTGGGCTGAAGCTTGCAGATGGTGTTACCACTACGTCTGTGTAAGGAACGTGGAATGCTCCAAACAGAGTTTCTCAGTGATGAAATGAAAACTGTCAAACCTGTATCTAGCTGTAAACCCTCTCATAAGATAGAGCTAAGCCATAAAGATCATCAGTGGGGGCGAGGTTTGAAAGGGAAGGAGGTAATTCACTGATAAATTAATCACCAAGTTCAGTCTGTCCTCCCCCACTTGTCACGGAAGGAGGATGTCAAGGAGTTAATCACAATAAAGGAGTCAACAGTAACACGACTCAGAGGCAGAGGAGCCCTCTGGAATCTTGTTCCCCTTCTATTCCCCTCCATGTCTGATCTCATCCAGCTCCGCCTGATGCCGTTTGCAGCGAGGAGCCCCATCTCCAGGGTCACCAGGAGCCGTGCCAGCTCTGTCTGCATGGCTTCACTGCTGGCAGCACAGGCAGGGAAATGGGAAGGCCTGCTCTTCTGGGAGGCTGGGAGACCACAGGCCAGGGCTTAGGAGAAAGGGATTGCTCCTCCTCCACCACGGGCAGGAGCCTTTCTCGTGGCCGTGCCGAACCGGGCCGTGTGCTCCATGGTCAGGCTGTGCTCTCCCACTGCATTGATGGGATTTACTGCATGTCCTCCTGGGAGCTGAGCTGTAGGGAGTGAACTGGGCTGGAGGAAAGGTGCTGGCAGAGGTGCTTTCTTAAATAAATTTAAGATCTAGGAAGCAGCTTGTGCAAACACTTGTTTGCAGCGAGCGTGTTGCATGGGAAGTTGAAAGAAGTGAAAGTGGTTTTGTGTACTTTCTAAATGTCACAGATTTGGATCAGCTTTTAAACATTGAAAAGCTCCCTACAGCTTACCTCTTTGTAGTTCCCCAAATTTGTATTCATCATCTGTTCCCCAGAAAGATCTGGTGAAAAGATTTTGTTCAGGTGACTACACATCTTGCTGCAGAAAAAACTGTGTGATGAAACCATGCTCCTCTTTGCTGAAATACGTGATACAACCAGCACAAAAGTGGATCTGAAGCTTCTAAAATCATTTCAGAGGGAAGGCATAAACAGGTTTTTCCCTGAATGCAGCCAACCAGAGCAAAACCAAGACTAGAGAGTTCAAGGTTGGCATGGACTGCCAAATCAGGACCACCCTTTATCCCCTCAAACCCTGGTGAATGGGAAAAAGTCATGAGTCTGGAGAGAATGTCCTTGCAGATCCAACTCAGTGAGGTTGCTTTGCTCCTGTGATGCTGTTGAATCTGCTGATTTCCAGAGAAGAGTGGGCTGCTCATGGAGCTCAGGGGCTCTTGTCCATGCAGAGACAAAGGAAATTCTTAAGCCGAGCTGTACAGCATCTGTTACAGTCCATTTTTCTGGAGGATGTTGTAGCACTTACTGTGCTTTTTGAACAGCAGGGAGAACACAAGACAGACTGGAGGATAGGATGGAGACCACTTTAATGTAACAGCATTGGAAAGAGCAGGGTAGGAGACAATGTGAATCACAGCATCTTTTGTTATTTTTTTTTAGCTGCAGCAACTGAGTGTCTGGATGCTTTTGCCCTTTCATCATTCAGAACAAAACATATTAGCGAGTCCAGGTTATGCTCCTTTTGCTGGTGGTTCTTATTAGCTTGTTAATGATCTTGCTAAGGTTTTAAGTGCCTACAAATGTGAGTTCAGGGATAACTCGAGTTCAGGGCAGCCGTCCTTGGCAGGGTGTCCTGATTTCTCCTATGAAAATCTTCCATGTTTTGTTCTCTTCCAGCCCCTGTTAACTTGTCATTATAAACTGAGGAAAAAAATCACTGGCACTGTGTTGCCTTATGGATATTGCTCTTCCCTGAACCTGCCTTCAGTGCTCTTTCCAAGGGAGCTTGTCTGTCTGGCAGTTGACAGCTTCTGGGTGGCTCTGGTGGTTTTTCTTCCTCTGTTTTATTATTCAAGCACTTTTGGCTTTGCTGCTTTTTGTCAGTGCGTTCCTGTGCTGTGCTCAAGTTGCCTGAGCTGTTTGGTTTTCTCCCGTTTGCTTTGCTGCTGCTGTGGGGACGAGAAGCTGCAGCTCTGCAGGGTAAGGTCGGGTGCAGAGTAACCCACAAACAAGCCACAGTGGCAGCCCAGGAGATGCAGAAAGGTGGTGAAATTAGGGTAAAATACAAGTCAGCGACTGTTTTAGAAGAGGCTACGTGACTGACCCTTCCTTCATTCACTCTCTTAGGTTTTTCTCACCCAAAGATCCTGTCCTCCATCCTTTTCTTCCTCTTCCCCTCCTGTAGCTGGGGTACACTGAAGTGTCAGTTTTCCTTTGCTCCTGTGCCTCAGGTTGTGTAAACAGAGAAAAACAAGTTTCGATCAGCAAAGAGAGATGGGGTTTATGTGTGATTTTAAGAAGGGGATTTTTTTTTTTTATTCATGCTAAAATGTTGAGGGGAATTACGCTAACACCAGCCACAGCTTAAACACAGGACTTGCTGCCACAGTTTCAGAGCGGTGTGAACGTAGTCAGCTAAAACACTGTTCTGGCTGGGGAGTTTCTGAGGGGGCTGGATTGAGCCCCGTGTCCTGAGCACAAGGTATTTTCAAGTGTCAACGTGTCTCTCCCATCAGGAATGAGAACCAACAAAAATAGATGGGGGAAAGAGGGCAATACGTTTTTCTAACAGTAAAACCACGGAAGCATCTCTGGAGATGTGTGCCCATCCAGCATCACATCCACATCCCTGGCTTAGGGAGCTGTGGAGGAATTCTGAGGGGGGGCTGCAGGGAGGGGGGGGGGGGGGGGGGGGGGGGGGAGAGAGCGGGAGAATAAACCTTTGCCGCTCTAAGAAATCCTGAAAATGTCCATCAGAAACGCAGCGAGGATTCGGAGGCTTGCTGGAAGCGTTCCAGTATCGGAGTCTTTGTCTCCATCCATCACAGGCACTGCAATCTTTGTGCCCCCAGCTTCAAACAAGGGCTTCACGCTGTCCTTGCAATCTGCCTTTATGCAGCGGAGTGTGGAGGCTTCTAATTACGAGGCCGAGCGGCGCGGCGGGTGGGGAGCCGTGCTGAGCCCCACAGCCGCTACCTGATTATCCGTTGCCGAGGTCGTTAGAAGGGTTACTCCTGAGTTTAAGCCCGCTCCGCAAGACCCCTAATTATATGCTGCTCTGCAAGTTGCATTAAAAAAGAAATTGTTGAAAAGACAAAGGACAGAATAACATTTCCTCCCTCGTCTTCCCCCCCTCCCCACCCGCAGCACACACAGACACACTCCCCCACCTCTCCCCGCTGGGCCCAGAGCTACTTCTCACGCTTGAGTTGGTGCAAGCTCTGATAAAGCCATTGAAAGATGCAGCGGGGAGACAGAGCGCTCCCAGGGACAGAGGGAAGCAGAGGAGGAAGCCGAAGTGAAATGACCCCCTCCCAGGTAGATACAGCCAGGCGCCGCTTGCTGAAGGAGTTGTCCCACAGAGCAGAATTAGAGAAGAGATTAACCGTCCTTTATTGTTTTGTTTCACTTCCTAGGGAGCAGTGTAATGTGGTTTCTTCCATCGTGAAAAACCTGCTTCATCTGGAGCTCCGGGAAGCCTGAATCACTATAGATAAGACATTCAAAGTGCAGTATCCCTTGCACATGCTGCCAGTTCTCATTTTAATCTCCCCAGACATCAAAAAAATTAAAATGTAAAATTCTAAGCTGTGCAGCTGAGTGACGTGAAGGCTGCATTCGCTGCAGTGCAGTTTCCAAATCTGGGACATGCACACATGTGTCCATCCCTGTCAGAGATAACGGGTTTATGTGTGCTCTCCACGAGCCCATGAAGTGTACCACTAGCAGAGATAGGGAATTGAATGGGTTCTTCATTACCACACGTCTGGACTACTAATGAAACTGAACCCAGGTTGATAACAGGAGCACTAAATATTTCCAGCACTTCTTGGTGCGATGGCAACATTTTCAATTTGCAGTGGAGATTATTACAGCACCAAGGGCAGCGGTTTTTTCAAGATTGCTGTTTCAAGGGTGGATGTTTTTATTGCTCTTTGCATTCCAGTAGTACCTGAAAGCCTGAGTGACAGACCAGGGTTTCACCACACTGGGTGCTGTACAAACATGGAGGGGGGAAAAAGGGATTCTGTGCTGCAGATCGGGGTTTTTTGAAATGTGGCTGTGGAGTTTTTTCATGGCTTTTGTAGCCATAGAGAAACTCATATTTGAACAGAAATTTCAAAGTCAAAATGTCAAGGTTTGAGTCACTTCTGCACTGGAGTGCCTTGCCAACTCTGTCATGTTATGCTCTGCTGTAATCTGTGAGCTTTAAACCTTGCTCAGTCTCTTGAACATCTCGGTTGCAGTGCTCTGTTGTATGCTTCTTATTTCTTACTAGTTTGCCTTCGTTGTACTCTGATGTGTAGCACTGGATTTGCTGCCCACCCAAGGCACTAACAGCAGGGAAACTCCTGCTCCTCCTGTCTAATGTGATTTTCATGTTTTTCCCCTCCTATGTTTTCATGTATTCAGTTTGTGTGGTGAGGAGGGTACCTGCAGCAATCTTTGGGGCTCTGCTCAGCGTGGCTGAAGAGAGCAGTGATGCAGCCACACTGGCAGCACAACACATTATTCCTGTGCATTTGTTGTCATTCCCTCCAAATGCACTGGCTTGAGCACCAGGAGGGGAGTTGAATCTGCTTCTCTCTTGGTCACCCTGTGCTCACCCACGTTGGTCCCTCCACAACAAGATCCCAAACCACTGATGGATCACTCTCTCCCCTTGTGTGTGTGTTTAATGTGAACTCATAAGCCTCTTTCTCTGGGTAAGGTGAAATAATCCCAAACCTTGAATCCAGTAGCCCCAGTTTTTTTCTGTGCATCAGCTTGATGTACCCATTTGCTTTCTCATGTCCTGCTTTTCACTGCTGCCTCTTGAAAGATGTCTTAGGTGTGGTTACTGTGGGGCATCATTCCTGGCTACCTACCCAAGAGCAGGTTGAAGATGGCCCTTATCCCACTTGCAGTTTTATATGACTTTCATGTTTTGGCAAGATGGCACAACAAAGATATCAGCTGCCTTAAAATCACCGTAGAGAGCAAAATCTTTGTTTCTGATGGCATTTGGAGATCTTCCAGTCATGCCTCATGTTTTCGTGACATCTGTGCCTTAAGATAGTTCAAAATCTCTTTGATTTAAAAATGTCATCTTGCTTGAGCTGGGGTTGTAACCTTGTCTTGAGCCCAGGTGCAGGAGTGCTGATGCTTTCCTTGTGCCTCACACCCTTGGGTTAGCGAGAGTCCCTCGTTGGCTCTTCAGGTTTTGTTCTGTGATATCTCCCTGCTTTAAAAGGTGCAAAGAGCCATCACGGTGTTTTCATGCATGGTTTGGCAGTTGCTTCAACCCCAAAGTCCCCAGAGTCTGCAAGTTGAGTCATTTTTCTGCTGGCAGAGTTGTGCAGGAGGTTTGCCTCAGGAGAGGGCAGACAGTCTTGAGGCTTTGGTCATGCAGTGTTGAACAGTCTCCAGAGTGAGTGTCTTGCTCATTTTGTCAGTTCGAAGTAAAAGAATTTGAAATCTAGAAGTGGTGAAGATGAAAGTGAATTTGGTTGTAGCACTTTTCAAACCCCTGGACACAGGCAAGACAATGAAGCAGGAGCACGTTCAGCCCCAGCTCACCCAGCCAGTGTTTGACACCATAACCCATTTCACTGAGCTCATAAACATGGGCATGAGCCACTGCTGCTTTTGGGAGACAGCACTGGGACTTCCACTGGGATATCTGCCAAGGAGGGGGTAGAAGGGATGTGACACTGATGTCTCTCTTGAACCAGGACACCTTTCATGTGATCATTTTCCCTTTCTCAGAGTCAAAACTGTCTATATTCTTACCTCTTGTCCCAGAAATCTGGCTCTCTGGTTTGGAGGCTGACTAGATACCAACTCAGACAAGCCAGATATGGCTCAAAGACTTCTAAATTGGGAAAGGATGGCTTAGTATTTGTTATATGCTTGTCTTTCCGTTGTGTGGAGATGTTTTTTGGGTTTCTAAACAAATAAGCACTGGCTGAGATCAGGTATACGTTTGTACTAGTGGAAGTGAACCAGGAGTGCTTTGATAGGGCTGCATTTATTTATTAATTACTTTACTATTGCAAAGAGTAGATCTCCTGGCTGTAGCCCAGGTGGATCTGAAATATCCACCACAAAACACTGCAGTAGCAATGCAAAAGAAGTGTGCTTGGGTTTCCACGAGGTGATGATAAAAGGTGTGCTGGGCTGATGCAAGCCCTGGCCCTGCAGCTGGTGGTGATACGTGGTGACCTCCCACTGCAGCTTCCCAAACAGTTGTGAATTTTTCTGTTTGCAAAACTCATAACAAATCTCTTCCACTCTTGTAAAGCTAAAGAAAACGTTTATATTGGAAATAAGGGATGAGCAGGTGGAAGAAAGTGAGGTCTTTAGTACAGGCCCTGAGCTTTACTGAAAGAAAAAGAGTGAAGTCGTGGGGTCAGTGATCATGACTCAGAGTCGAAAGGTTATGGGTGAAAAAGAAGTGGAAAAAAAAATGGACTGTAACCAGCCCTGTATGTGGAAGGTTTTTCTTGCTAACATTTCATCAGTTGATCTCCCAGAACGCTGGTGTGGATCAGTTCAGCAGAGGTTAAAACCCAACACCACTGGGGTGTTTCGAGAGCCCCCGTGCAAACGGAGCAGTGTTAAATCCCAACCTCGCAAAGATGTTTGGAAACCAAAGATGTTTGGAAAGCAGCAGAGCGGGTGGCTGGGAGATTAACTCTGCACGGGGACACTTTGGAGAGCCAGAGCCACAATGGCAGTTTCAGTGCCAGCTTTGTCCCCGCTGCCAGAAGGGACTTTGTCAGGGGAGTCCTTTGCCATGGCACTGCTCCCCCAGCTGCTGGAACAATTGCTCAAGACCACTGGCAGTCAGCATGATTAAAGCAGCCTTCAGGCAGCTTTCTTTTACATGGGCAGCTCTCCAGGTCCAGGGATTGGCTCGGCCTGGGAGGATGCAAAAGGAAGTTTGCCATATTGAACCCTTCCGCGCTACATCTCTTCTTCGTCTGCCTTTAAGGGTCAGGCCTGGCTCTGTGGTTATCTCTAGTCACCCCAGGTTGCAGTCCATTAAATGCTCCCAGTACCTCTGGGTATTGACTGATGTGACAAGATAGATATTTTTTTCTTACTGCATAAAGGGGTCGTTTAATTGTATTAATTATCTCATTTATGGCCAGACGAACCAGGATTTTAGCTGTATGAATTAATAATACAAACCAGGAGCACCCTTAAAACTTAAACCCCTTTCCTTTCTCCCAAGCTGTGCAGCAGCTGTTAGATCACATTTGCAAACCATAACTAATGTGACTGCTGATAATGGAGTTACCAGTTTTGTGTCAGGATAGAACTGCAGGAACCAAACAAGGCTGTTTGCTGTGCTTCAGTTTTTTCCTTAGGCCAGGTACAGCCTTCCCTTTGCCTTTGTATTTTTACGAAGGAGAGCTAGGAGGTATGTTTACCAAAATGGATTTCTGTCCCAATGGGAATGGCCTTCTTTTGCTTCCCTGCTTTTTATATGTGCGTATGTAAATATATGTAAATGTATACAGGGGCTTGGATTTACCCTCTTCGTCTCCCCCTCCCATGTATAATGTATGTGTTAAACACGTAATCATTAATCAACTTTGTGGGGAGTGGAGACAAGAAGGGCTCTTTGATGATAGATGTATACTTGTGACTGTGCTTGTATGCCTGTTTATTAGGCAGCACAGTGCTATCAAAAGAAACTCCAGGTCCCCAAGGATAAGAAACAGCATAGGGAACAAATGAAGAGGAAAAAAAATCCAACCCCTCTTACTGTAAAACCCTCTGTCTTCTGCCATCTGTCTCCTTTTTTGGAGTGAAATAAATTGGGGAGAGATCTTTGAATGAGGTGCTTATTTGTAATGCACAGAAACATTTATGTAGAGCAGAAGCAAAGTTGTGGTTAACGTTGCCTCTGATGGCTGGGAGTGTTGGGGGCAGGATGACATTATTTCTTTTGTCTGTACATGCTGGAAGTGGTTTAGAGAAAAAAAGCCTTCGGGATATCGTGCACAAGCACAACTATTTCTAAGGTTTTAATATCATGTTTGATGTTATGGAAGGCACAAATTAAAGGTGGTCATTGCCCTGAAGTGTTCGTAATAAAGACAACAAAACACACAGTGGTTCTTTGTGCATACCCAGCTCAGAACATGCTTCAGGCTGCTCTGTGTTGCTGGAGGAGGACTTGGGGCTCTGGAATTACTTGTCTGGAGATTAAGGTAGAGGCAGAGGGATCAGCTTTGTTGAATTTCTCTTCCCGTGAGATACAGCAGTAAGTCTTGGGACCTGAAAGCTTGGATTGGGCATAGAAAACCAGACAGTTCCTTGGGAGATCAGTCAGGGATCTCAGTCAGTCTGGCAGAGTTGTGCATATGGCCTTGCACAAAATTGTGTTGTCCAAAATAACAAAGTTGGAACAGACATGTTCCGGGGGGAAGATTAAAAATCCAAAGTTTTCAAGTGTCTTAGATTATATTTTGCTGCTCTTACTTAGCTTGTGCTCACAGGTGCCTATTTTGAGAAATATCTAGTCAGAGAGATATTTTAAATGAGCTTAAAAAGTGGCTTTGGCTCATTGGGTATAGAACTGCTGCACCTTTTGCTTTGTGTTCTTGCAGAGCTGGGCAGGAGACCCCCAGGTCTGATTGGAACTGCTGAAGTGCGTAGGAAACAGCAGTCCCAGCTCCATGAGCCATCTGCTCCGAGTCCAGCCATCAGTCACCAGCCAGGGTGCAGGGGAAGGGCTTGTGAGTCTGTTAGTGGAGAGCAGCAGCAACAAGACCAGGAGGCAAACAGGGAAGAAAAATCCCATTTTCTGCGGTCTGCCCGATGTAGAGAAGCTGATGGATTGGCTGCAGCATGTTGGGTTTGTCAAGGTGTATCTGCTATTGGTTTAGGAAAGGAAAAAAATAATTAAAACCCCAGGAAGGGTATACCCAGCAAAAGATATATACTTTTCCTTTGGACTAACCTAGGCTGTGTATACAATAAGACAGCAGCTTCATCCACTTTGGCTATTTCTCTTTACTTTCTATTTATTTCCTCCTCCAATTTGCCAGAGTCAGCACTTCCAGATTGTTTTACAGATGAGCTGAAAGCCACAGAAATTCAGAGCCTCATCAGAATTCTCCTGAACCTGACTGTTCGGGTCTGTGGTTTTGGTCTTGGAGGCCTTTCCACCATTTTATTTTTCACAGAAGGAACAAGCAAGGCGATGGTTTAGGAAAGTGCTTTGGTGAGATTAAGCACATCCATCCCTGGTGCTGAGCGTTTGATCAAGTGCTTTTCTGAATGCACTTCCTAGAAAATTGATGTCCCTTCCACTGCTCTCGCTAAGCTAATCGGGAGATGCTGAGGTCTGATCAGAGCCTTCTGTGCATTTTCCAGATAGTGTCTTTGGAGGATCATTACACACATCCCTCTGCAGAGAGTACAAGGAGATTGTCACCAGGAAGGTGTTAGTCACTGTGTATTAACATGCAGGATTATTCTGCCTCTTTCTTCACCGTAAGCTTTTCATCTCCTTACTGAGCAGGCACAGTCACATCAGGGCTAAAGTCACAAAGGTTTCTTATAACACTACATTTGTGACTCCAAGAAATAAATGCCAGTGAAATGAGCTGGTAGCTGATGTGGGACTTTTGAAGAGAGGCAGGAAAAGGGCAGTGGCCTCAGCCCTTGCCACAAAGAGTCCAAAGGGAGAAGAGCCAGGAGCAAGCCAGGGGAGCCCAGCACTCGGCTCCCAGAGGTGCAGTCGTCCTCCAGGACGTAGAATTATTGATGCCTTGGGAAGTGAGCACGTAGTTAGCCAAAGAGAGGTGAAGTACAGCTCTTCCAAAAGCATCTCCTGTGCAAAGCTGGTGGTTGAACACACAGCAGTGGTGTTCCCCCTCCAGCTGGGCAGCTTTCCTCTGCCCAGAGCCAGGGCCCTTGGGCAGGTCACATGTGTGGCTGTGCTGGAAACTCCAGTTGGTGGCTGAGCATGGCAGGCGTTGGCCAGTGACTCAGAAAACATCCCCCCCGAGACATCACCACAAAGGGAGAGGAGCAAAGCCACATCAGCAGTGCTCTGCACATTCACAGGTTCGTGAGCAAACACAGCAGAGACTTTCAGAACACAGAACCTCTGGCAGACATCTGCCATTCACTGTGAGCAAACAGAACTTCATGGGCAAAATCCTATTGGTATATATGGAAAATAAACCTGGTAATTGCCCTGCAATTATGCCTTATCATAACAACTGCTGTTAGATGGCCCGTCCTGCTGCAGCACACCACCTTCCCAGTACGAGTCACACATTTACACTTCAGCCTTCCATCCTTCTTGAGACGTGCCAGACTCCAAACGGAGCAGAACCATGTTTTTGTTGGAAATAGCTGGTTACTGATAGGAGCCAGTTACTGGGAGATGTTTCTTATAGTTTGTGGGTGAGGAAATGGGCTGATTTTGTGGTCAGCAGTTGGCATGGTATGTATTTGACTGCTTTAATAGTTTTTGCAACCCCACCCAGATACTCACTGTAGTACAAAAGGAATAAATCTGGAAGGGCTGCATGGGTGTAGCTGATCACATATTCACCCTATTGGCTTCAGCTGGCTTGTTGAGTTCCTGTACCCAGAACACTGGGAACACAGAGCTTTTTGAAATAAAACTAGCTGTTCCCTACGTCAGATCAGTTCATGTCTGTACAGATGGTTTCTCAACTGGAATTGCCAGTAACATCATTGGCAAAGGCTCTGAATGACATTTTTTGTTCATTTGGGTTTGGGGGGATTTTTTTGTTTTGTCTCTCTGATTGCATTCATAAAGGAAAAATTGCAAAGAAAAGAGCCAAAGGAAAGTCAAGAGGCATTGTACAAGAAGGAAAAGATTGTAGCAGGGAGGCATAATGTGTTGGAAGTGAAAGACCATTCCCGTCTATTGGGGATTTTCTCAGGAATGTGAATGTACACATCCACCAGAAGAATGGGAAAAGAAGGGCTGACACTTTGTGGGGTTCAGACAAAAGAATATAGATCCTTTTCCCTTCACATCAAGTGGTCCATGGAAATTAAATTGTCCTCTCAATGCAGGGGGGAGTTCCTGTCCAGAATGGATCACAGCATGGTGGTGACTGTAAAGAGGTTTTCTCTTCTACTACCTTGCTCCACGGGGCATTTGCTTGAAGAGCATAATTAGGATATGCATCTGGAAAAACACACTGCCAGGCACAGATACAGTAACACACTGGAACTCAAGTGTATTTTAGCCTACTGCAGACAGAAAAACTAAGATGAGCAGCATCTAAACTGACTTCCCATGAACTTTCTCTCATTGTTTCTTCACACACTTTGGCCTGTGCACATACAAACCTCTTTCTGTAATGGAGAAAGCTGGGCTAATTAAATGCCATGAAAGAAATTCGATGTAAGAGGAAATTTGAAAAAGAGAATGAAGACCTGGCTGGTGAGGCCAGGAAAGCTTTTGGTGCTTTGGACAGGGGGCACAAGGAGGCTGGGTAGCTCTGTTGGCCCGGGGTTTATAGTGTGGCTGTCGGTGCCACAGCTGGTTTCTCAGAGCTGGGAGGTGGTGAAGGGAGTTTGTTGTTGGCCGAGTTCATCTCAGATTGGGGGGGTGGGGTGGCGAGATGCAGGAACTGAGAGTCTTTTAGTAATTTTGGAGACAAGGATGAGAAGATTGTTTGTGAAAGCAACTGGAATGGGGCATGGAAAAATCCAGGAAGGCTCTTTTACCCACGGGTGAAACTCTCTCTTTGGTTTGGACTGTAGCCAGTGGCACAGAGTAACAGAAACTTTTGAATTCGTGCATCTGCTGCTT
Source organism: Neopelma chrysocephalum (assembly GCF_003984885.1). Taxonomy (NCBI): domain Eukaryota; kingdom Metazoa; phylum Chordata; class Aves; order Passeriformes; family Pipridae; genus Neopelma; species Neopelma chrysocephalum. The sequence goes on from NW_020897738.1 coordinate 7,757,016, forward strand.
GGCCAGTCCTGGCTGGAGACCGTCAGGGCAAATGGAGCTGCCTGTTCTGGAACCATTTTAGCTGGAATCAGCTCCCAGAAGATGGTTGTTAATAACTCACATCCCACCAGCCCTCTCCTCCTTCGCTCCACTCCCTAAAAACTGGGCTGAGAGGCTGTGCAGGAATTCAGGCTCTCCCGGGTAGGCCAGGAGCAAGGTGACAGGCCCTGGCTGGGGTCATCTGCTAAAGCCATTCCTGTTGTGCAGAGCAGCCTCAGCTGGGAGCACGGCCGTGCCTGAACGCTGGGCTGCCTTTTCTGCCTGTTTTAATGCTTTAAACAGGGCTGTGCATTCAGCAGTTATTTGTATAAGCCTTCTCCAGGCGTTTGAAAAAGACTTCTGTTTTCCAGAAAAGAGGAGGAAAAGAGGCCGGAAGGAACTACGTGGGGCAGAGCCGGGGCGAGCGATAGGGGAGCAGCCAAAACACAGGGGTTTGGCTGAGCCCGTGTGGGGGTGACTGTGGGCAGACACAGTGCTGCACGTAGACTTACTAGGGCTCCCCCACACCTGGTATTAAATCAGGAAAAAGCCTTCCACCTTCTGCTGCTGGGAGTTATGCTTTTTAGAGCCGAGTTCGACAGTTGTTATTGCAATTTTGTGGTGCTCTTTTGATTTACAGCTGTTTTTACGACCATTGAGGCAGCCACAAATCGAGGAAATCTCATAAAACAGAGAGTAAACGTCTCCTTCACAACCCAGGCAGAGTTTTGGCATCCGTGCTTATTCCATAGAGCAGGATGTGTAAACAATATTGTGTCCCCTGAGTGGCTGATATCAGTACAGTTAAGTGGTAACAGCTTGAAAAATGCATTTCTCGTATATTAGCGGTAAAACTCGAAATGGGCCCCCAGGCTAAAGTAAATTGGTGACATTTTGCAGCAGAAAGGGAAAAAAAAAAAAAAAAGGGCAAGGATTGGAAATGCAGAGCCCCAGCTTTGAAAGCAGTGGGACTGGAGCCAAAGTTGGATTTATCTGCATTATTGCAGTATGGAAATAAATGGATCCACCACACTTGTTGCAAAGCATATCTAATTGGAGAAGACAGATTATATGTTGGCTGAAAGTGGGGGACTGCCCCCTTCACCACCTTTTTATGCAGAAGATGAGGTCAGTTAATGCCATATTTAACCAAGGTGCAGCAGTGAGAGCTTCTTTCTTGACCTATTGTATAGCACAGGAGGAATGCTTGGTGACCCTTTCCTGTAAAAAGTAGGCGAGTGCACTTCACTGCCCTTGGACGAGTGAGGGATGGGAAACCAGATGCTTTGCAGATGTGAACCAGAGTCTTCCCTCCATATTTTTTCCTCTGTTTGTAGGGAAATTTATACTCTGTCCTGGTTCCCTTTTTTTAGGTGTTCCTAATCCTGTCTGATGGGTCTTTAAATCCTCATGCACCCTGCAGTGAGCTTTCTGTTAGAGTGAGGGTGTCTGTGTGTGGGAACAGAGCTGTGGGGAGCAGCTAATCCAGCAGAGACATCCTTTCCCTAAAATGTAGAAACACGAGACCTGAGAGAGAGAGGGAGAAGGGCTGATGGGCAGACTTGGTAATGAAGTTTAAAGAGTCAATCTGATAAACACCAGAGAGACAGCTGCTAAAATTTCCCCGTGTTTTGGGATTACCGCGTTCGTATTGTTTACCTGATGAATATTTGATGTTTCCTTCATGTATAGAGTTGCTGTTATCTCACTGGGGTGACAGGAGGTATCATTGCCCTGCTTACCCGTGGCTCTGCTGAACATCACACGTGGGGGTCCAGCCCAGCTCAGATTAATCTGGTGTCTGTTGGCAGGGAAGGGCTGTGAGAAGACCTTCCACAGCTGTTTGCTTCACAGAGCCTGGCAGGGACTCCTCCAATAAAAAAGCTGTCCTTCCTTTCCTGGACTAATACACAGCATCTCCTTGCCCAATGCTAATTAACCTAATGGATACTGTTAAAACTGGGCATCTGCAAGGGTTCCTAGACCAATAATCCAGGTGGTTTGGGAAATAGTTTTCTCATTGGATCAGGAAGGGGGGGGGAGGGCAGATGATCATTCATTTTTGTTTGATTCCGTTTCCCGGTGCTGTCTGAAAAGAGCTGGCCTGGAGATGTTCAGTTGGGCTGTGTGAGTGCTCTATTTCTGCAGTTTCCGTGGGCAAAATGGGAATGGCCCTTCCCCAGGATCACGCCCACACCCGGCGCTGTTGGTGGCAAAGCTGCAGTGAATGACATTTTCATCCAGAGGTTATTTGTTGAATTCTTTGCTGGTGTGTTGACAGAAAGCACTGGACAGGAGGTGGTTGCAGTGTTTGCTTATGAATGTCTTCGTGCTGGTAACATTTTTATTAAAGTTGTACCTTCTGGAGCCACGTTGCTGCATGGGAATCTCAGCTTACATACACAGTACACTTCAAAGGAAAAATCCAGCTGTGTGTCTCGGTCGCAAGGATTAAACTTGAAAACTTAAAATTAGAAGTGAATGTTGACAAATGCAGGCAGATGCCCAATTTGGTTTCCTTTAAAGATGTATTAGATTTTAAATCTCTCCAGTGTGGGTCCCCGTGGTCTTTATAATTATTTTGCTTTGTCCTGACACAAGCACAAAGCTGGAGGGCTGCAGCAGGTACTGGCACTGAGGTACAGGAGAGCAGTGCCTGAGCCATAGTCCAGTGGCAGGCAAATCCCCTAAATCACTGTGCTCTTACAGAGGCTCAAGTGCTTGGAGGGGGCAGCTCACACCACTGTAATATTCATCTTGTAATAAGAATGTCTCCTACACGTAATTCTGGAGGGATTGAACATTTCCCAGTAAACCTCTTAGCAAGGCTGCTGAATTACAAAGAGGAGATACTTCTTAGGTGGTGAAGCTCTGCAGGAGCTGCTCCTGCCTGCCAATGCTCCCACACCCGGGCACATCCTAACACTGCGTGGCAGATGCTGGTGGGCTCTTGGACCCATCCAAGAGCTCTCAGCCTCTTGGGATTTGCCTTCACGTTCAGTGTGAATGCATCCAGCACACTGCAACTCTGGGGGAAGCCAGGGATGTGTTTTGTGTCCAAACCAAGTAATTTTCTGCACAAAAGGGGAGCCCACTTCAGCAGCCCCGTCCTCCCGGGTTGCACAGCTGTGCAAGGAGTGGACCTGGGAAAGAACGGTGCTTTTGTGCAGCACAGTTATGTGTTTAACATAATAAATGTTTATTGTCCTCTGGAGCAAAGGAGCAATAGGCTAAATTATAGCCCGGGGAGGGAAAGCTAGAATCATGAGGTATAGGCTGTTAATTATCTTCTTTTTTTTTTTTTTTAGCTGTCATAACGTACTGGCGTTTTCTTGCAGCTCCCCCCTCCGCTGCTCCATTACCTCCATCACCACTATCTCTAAAATATCTGCTTCCCCTACCACTGCACCCTCCTCCTCTCTGGCCTCCTGCTCTTTCATTTGTAAGGCATCTCTGGCCTCCTGAGAGATTTGTGACTTCTCTCCCAGCAGCCGCTCACGGTGATAAAGGCCCTCAGACTGCCTCTCTCTGATTAATCAGCCCTCGTGCAGCCTCGATAGGGTGTTAATTTGTAAACTCAGTGGACAGGCAACCGTGATAAGCCTCCACAGCTGCTGTGTGTCTGCCGGGGGGGATGGGCAGATAAGGCTCCAGCCCTGGGATGCCGCCAAGAAATATTTTGGAGCGGTGAATTAGAGACAACAACAACAAAAGAGCCTTCTGCACAGGCACTCCTCTGAGGTTGCTGCGGGTAAGACAGCAAGTTTCAGTGGCAGTGGACAAGAGCTGCCTTCCTGATAAGCTCCCTGACCACCCCCCAGGCCCAGGAAAGGGCCGTGTCAGGATTGCATCCGTCACTGGGGAATTCTGTCAGGGGGATGTCCGTGTGCCATATGTCATGGTCCGGGCTGGGAGGACCATGCAACCTTCCCTGTGTCTCATGTATTTGCTGCAGTTAACCTGATGTTTTTCAGAGAATTTGATGCTGTCTGGTGTGACGTGTCACCTGCAAGAGAGAGGTGGACACTAAGGGTGTCCAGAACAGCATCAGTGTCAAATGATTTTGGAGTGTCCTCAAATGTTTGCTCTGTGATATGGTTCACAGGAAGGTCCATCCAGGGTCTGCTACATATCCAGTGTATGGATTAAGGAAGACAGCATTTCCCCTAAAGAGGAGACCATCCTGAGTGCTCTGGGGCCTCAGAGTATTGCAGTGCTCTGAGAAATAGCAGAGCTTGGGGGTTAAGCTGGGGAATACCCAGGCAGATTGGAGCAGGCTGCAGTGATGACAGGCATGTATTCTGTTTGCCTGCTCAAGGTGGTTGTGTCGAATGTTTCTAGTGTGCTCATGCATTTTTCCCTTTCTTATTGAATTGATTATGTTTTCTTCCAAAATTGGAAGGAGGAGATATTTCACTGAGTTTGTATCAGCACTTTGGTTTAGCTGAATCCTAATGGTTCTGCCATTGTTGGCCTCCCTAATTGTTCTAATATTATCTGACAACATGCAACAGACCATGGAAGCTGTTCCTTCCCTGTCTGCCAATGCAGGTTGTTATTCAGTTATTTTTGAACTGCAGCAATCCTCAGACAGACAGTGACCTTTTTATGAAATCAAATGTCTTGCAAAACCCTCTCGGTCTCTGAACTGTGATTTATAGCCATTTGTGTTGGAGAAAGCTGCAGGTGGGATTTGGGTGACACGTAATTGGTTAAAAGATAAAATAAAATGAAGGTTGCCCTGCTGGTACAGTGATGGCAGGAGCTACAGGAATGAATTGCTTGGCAGTGCAGAGCCTGGCCCTCCTCCTCCCGCCCTCCTCTGTCGCTTGCCAAGTCCTGTCTGGCAGGCCATTACAATGATAAATGCAGGTAGCTGGCAAAGACCACAGCTGAGAGTTTGTTCTAGCATGCCAAGCCCTGCTTGGCATTCCCAGTTGGTGCCAGCATTTGCACTCTTACTCAGTTTGACGGAAACCAGGACATGAGGTGTGAATTTATGTCCGCATCCTTCCAGGAGAGAGTTGGGATAATGAAATGCCAAGGCAGCCCTGGGAGCAGCAGAGTAATTTGGTAGGTACCAAACAACAGTCTGCCACCTGTCATTCCCAGCACAGTCCCTGCTCTCTCCCATCACTCTTCCTACCGTGCAGCCTTTGAATTATAAGAAGTTTTAGGCAGTTCTGCAAAGAGCACTCGCCATTCCGTTTGATTTAGTGCAAATAAAAAGCCGTAGCCCAGCCAAATAGATAGGCTGGCTAGATAGTTTCAAGCTGTAATGACAGTAATACAAACTACTCTGGTGGTATGTTCGCAGTGTTCCCAGCCTTTCCTGCTCATAGGTAGGTTTTCCCTTGCATTTTTAGCAAGAGCTAAAGCAGTAATCAAATCTGTGCTTGCCTAAGCCCGGTGTCTGGGCAATGGAAAAGTTTTGCATGTGGAAGTGCAGGCTGAAAAGCCTCTTTGGGAGGGGGATCAGCTCTCAGGGAAAGGCATGGGGGCTCTGATGTTCAAGATGTTTAAAAACAGACCACACAAAGCCTTTTTCCAAGTGTATCATGGAGAATTTTGTTTCCCTGACCGTGGTGTGCATCAGTTGGCCTTAACATCTCTGTCTCCAACCTACAGGGAGAGGTACAGCCTGATCCAGTGGCTCAGGACTGTCCTCTGGATCCCATTCATAGACCAGAACATCCAGGAGCATTCAAACTGTAGTAAAGGGAAATCAGTGCTGATTAGAGTGAAAAATAGCCAGGAGTGTAAAATCAAGGTGGATTTGATAGCTATTGGGAGCTGAGGTTTGAAGGAGGAATATACTTAGATAAGGACCAGGTGCTCCTTAATTTAAATTAGGACAGGCAGGCACACTAACATTAAGTAAGTATTTTGGCTGATTTAATGAGGGTCAGCTGGAAATGTTCTTTTCTGGTCAGTGACTCTGGAAGCAGCTGAGGGATCTTCTGCAGCTGTATTACCAGCCTTGGTGAGGTCCAGAAACTCTCCTGTTTCCTCCCTTCTCCTCCTTTACTGAATTTTTTTCAGTGCATGTACTTATTTATTTATTGGAGCTGAGCTGGGAAGGAGAGGGAGTTTGATCTTTTCCTTTGGGAGACAGCAACTGCTCCAAGGAAGATGAATCCTAAAGCATCACTAATGGAGAGGGTAAGAAAGGGAGAGCTCTGGGCTATAGCTGTTCTCTGGGGGCTGGAGGGATGGTTTGAGGAGAGAGGGAAGAGAGGTTAGCAGGCCTGTGCCCCGAGGCTCTGATGGCAGACGTGCCAGGGTCAGAGTCCCTCGGGTGTCAGTCCCCTTTTGTCAGGGGAAGATGCTCATCTAAGCAACGAGAAGCAGAGCACGGCAGGGCATGTTTGAGAATGGCTGTTGCTGTTTAATTTGGAGTAGTTTGTTCAATCCCACAACGGCTGTAAAACAATGAGGAACATGCTCAGGGTTCAAAATAGTGTTAATTTAAGCTTATCACTGTCTTGCCAAAAGGGAAGGTCCAAACCAAAAGGTCGGGCTTGCGGAGAGGCAACGAGCTTGGCTCCTCATTGCCCTGCACTGACTGAATCAGACTGGGCTGCATTTCCTTTGGTGCCTCCCAGTCCTCACCCACTTCGCCTCATGTTCCCTTTTCCATCGTGTAAAGTCAGTGTAATTCAGTGGTGAATTGGGACCAGTGATCTCTGCTTCTGGGCTCTCTATGGCCTGATTTAATCCTGTGTTCCCAGTCTTGTGCTGGCTTCTCAAAGGGGCTGTGGCATGTGTTGTGGTTATGTAAACTGCTGAGGTAAATAAGTGTTCTTGGAAGAAAAAGTGACAAGAGACAAGTGCATGGTGACAGGCCCTTCCAGGACCAGAGCAGCACTGGACTGTGTGCTAAACAAATGTGAATGGGAACCTAAACAAGTGTGTTGCTGTGTAGTCCAGTCCAAGAAACTTTTTGTTTCTAATGGACCTTCTGTAGAGTAAATTCTCATGGAATATATGGAAGACCCATCAATACATCTCACATAAGGCCTTGAATAATAACTGAACTAGGAGTATCTGTGGCATTTAAGGTGTTGCCATTTCAATAAGTAGTTGCCTGTTCGGGGTGATTTTGCTGCGTTTCACTGTGACATGTTATCATGTAACTAAAAGTACAACTGGTTTTTAGGATTGTTGCTAGAAAGATGGAGATCAATTCTTGATTAGAGAATATTGTTTGTTATTAGTCCTTGTTTGCCCTGGAGATCAACAGCCAGAATTTTGTAAGTGAACTCAACTATCCGCTGTAACCAGATTTTCAGAACAACCTGGTCACCATTTCAATATCTAAATGGCTTTTTGAGAATGCTTTGTACCCAGTAGCTCCATTCAGATTGGTGCCCCAAAGGCAGCTGCTGAGTGCTGAGCCCTCTTGAAAGCCCAGTCTATAAATTCTGTGTGAAGATAATCACAGTGTGGATTTGTAGAAGTCCTGTTCCCTCTTGCTTAATCCCTCACACAGCTGGGCTGTGCTGTGTCCCAGCCAGCCCTGTACCACAGAGCTGGATTTTCCTAGAAGGTTCACAAAAAGGTAGTTCATGTGCTGCTTATTCCAGCTTATTTTCCTGTGACGATGCATGAAATGACTGACTTGCAGGTCTGACTTTTCTTTTGTCTTCTTAATGGAGCTGTGATTTCCCCCCAGAAATAGTGCAGGTTTTGGAAAGACTATAGGTTCCCTTGAAACATCCCTTCACAATGCAAGCAGTGTTGCCCATGGGTTCCTTCTGTATTCTGAAATGTGTTGAGTACTTTCTTGGTCTTAAGGGGGATTTTTAGTTTGTTTTTTTGTGTGCATGTGTGTGATTTCCAGGCTCCTCTTGCACCTTTCCATATGTATCAATTTCCATTTCCTACAGAAGAATCACAACCCAAACAATACCTTCCTGTTTTAGTTATTGTTCTCATGTTACTGGATGAAGGGTCTGCTGTGAATGACTTGCAGAGTCAAATGGAAGCTGGTAAAGCAGGACTGAAGTGCTGAAATTCTCTGCTGGACAAGCAATCGAGTGGCATTGGAGTGATCAGTAAAAGCAGGGGGAGCAGATCAAAGGGAAGGATGAAAATTGATCCAGAATTGGTCTGTGCTTTATGCTGAAAGTTTCTGTGAGCATATCCAGCACTTCTAGTTTGAAAATCTCCCAGAGAAGGGTTTTCTTGTGAGCTTTTTAGCGCTTGCTAAGTTCAGTAACTGTGCAAACAGTCTCTCTTGAGGCTGGCTCTTGGCTGTCTAGAAGATAGGCAGCCATCCAGAAATGAAATTTAAACTGTATTTTACTGTCTCCTTTGCCTTCTGCCTGCCATACTAGACTCATTTGGAGGCAGTGCTTGGCTTTTGCCCTGGGCATGACATACATACCAGGTCCCTATCACCACTTCCCTTGCTCCTTGTGAACTAGAACTGGAGCCTTATTAGCAATTTCCCCATGTCTTGCCATCAGGCTCCTGAAGTATCCGGCTTGGATCTGGCATCCAGTGCTCCAGGAGACGGTGAGAGGGTCCACAGAGCCTCTGCTGTTGGTGATAAGGAATGGGTTTATTCCCTCTTAGCCATTTTATTGGCTACAGAGAAAGGGGGGGAAAAAGTAATTACTGCGAGCCCTGACATAGTTTATAATGCTGTCTCTGTCAGATGATGCTGTTCTGTTATATATAATCGTTAAATTATTAATCTGTAAGAGCTCTTACACCTTTCAGCTGCCTTGGGTTAGTGGGAACCGGGATGGATGAGGCATGGACTTCATTTATCCCTCCCTGCTCACCTTCAGAGCAGAGGGTGTGCTACATCCTTTGTGGTTACCACCTCACATTTTGAGGGAAAAGCTGCCTTTGCTGAGCTTTTAGTGCTGAAAATTGAATCGGTGTTGATGTGTGCTGGGTTCCAGGGGAGGAAGGGTGAGAGACAGGAGCACCACTGCTCTACTTGCTTTCTGCACAGCAGAAAAGGGCAGAAATGTTGTTTTCCTCTGCAGTGTATTCAGCCTGGTCTCAGACTGTCACAGAAGTGGGTGGAGGCATTCTCCCCTTTAGTGTAGAAAAGAAAGAAACTCAAAATGAGACAGGGGATTGGTAACTTTGTTGAATAAGCCACAAAAGGGACCTGCAAGGCTTGGTGTCGTTGAAAGAGTGCTGGGTCTGAAACGTTTCATCAGTGTGAGGCTGCCTCAGAAACTGCAGCTCTCTGAAATCATTTGAGTGTGTTTGGGCACTGATGTTAGATTTGCTTACAATGCCAGGGTGGGACTGTGCAAGCAGCAGCTTTTATGAGCACAGGCCCTGGTGGGCTCTGTGGCCGTGCTGCAGAGGGAGGGAGGTGAGCAGCAAGTGAGCAAGGAAGGGTAGAGATGTCTTCTGTCTGTGAGCCTCAGGCTGGGGATGTCTCTTTGCCTTATGCAGCAACAGAAAGTAATTTGGGTTGTCCTCGAGGTGGTCCTTCAGATGGAGACAGGCAGGAAGCAACGATAGTGGGGAAAAAAGGAAATTTCTAGTTTCATTTTGCACCAAGGAATGTGTGATTTCCTGGGATGGCTTGAACTTGTACATAAAAGACTCCAAATGCCTGTTTTTGTTCATAGGGGGAAAATTCCACTTTTTTGGTTTCTTTTTAAATCTCCTCTTAAACATATGCAAATTATTTGCTTGGAACAGCAGAAGTTTTGGGAGGGGACTTGTTTTAGCAGATGGGTTGGTTTGCTGGATTTTTTCACTCATTAGTGGGCTCCCTCAGACACATAGGTTTTATTGTATGCTTCCTTTAAGGGGTGACTGGTAGGGTTGAATGATGAATTCAGGCTCTTCCTCCCCCAGCTTCCCTCCTGCCTTTACAGCAGCTTGTAGAATCTCCTGTAGCACAGGCATTCCCTGTTTCAGATTGGTGCTGATGCCAAAAACTGCTCAGATCTGGAGCTAGAAATCACCAGAAGCGAGAGCAAAAGTTACAGTAAACTCTAGGTGTGAAGGTTTGTCCCTGTGAACCGAAGCTGTGATGTTGAAAACGCTGCTCTGTGAATGTTGACTCTGATTGTGGAAGGCAGTGGCACGTGCTGATAGCAGAGGGCTGAGCAATAATCCGGGTGCTTTACTTTCTCTTAAAAGTGAGTTTTCTGGCCTGACTTCCTTAAATATTGTTTTATATAGTCTGGACCTGTAGCACTGAGATCTTTAGCTCGCAGTTCAACAGTGCCAGTCTGTATTTAGCCCCCAGTACTGAGTTGCACAGGAGGGAGTGAGCTGGTGGCTGCCGTGTGTTGGTGGGACCCAGCTCTCCAGACCAGAAGCACAAAGCTTCTCCCAGCTGGGGTGGCACATCCTGCAGCCATGGCTTGCTCCTGATGGCTCCCAGGGAAGGGCAGCTCTCCCAGCAGGCTGCTGGAGACCCCACGCCCCAGCAGCAGGACCCGGCACTTAGGATTTGTGGCTCAGCAGCCAGTTTACTGCCTGGGCTTTAGTGCAAGCCATGGGGAAGTTTCACTGCCTGTAAAATGGGGGAATCTTATTTATCCACCTGCCACGTGTCCGAGTGCTTAGGGAGTGCTTTGAGAGCAGGCCCTGGCTTTGTGTGAGCTGTGTTAGCCTGGGTGAGTTCCCAGGGCCTGCAGATGTGTTCTGCCTCCGTGCTGACTTTGGGTTGATAATGAGTGAAAAATCTCCTAACAATGGGTTGTAAATTCAGAGTTGGCTGTCAAACGTTTTATGCACCACTGTTGTTGCTGCTGTGTGACACTGTTAGACTTTCTTTGCAAACCAGCCTAGGCAAAACCTTGTTTAATCCTGGTTCTTCCTCTTTTTAATCCATGCAGTGAAGGGATCGTGCAGGTAACTGATTTTCCCTAAGATTTTAGGATCCTTTTGCTGAGCTGTGTAATGATCATACATGCCACAGCTACACGTGCAGCTTTGTCGTGGACATAATTCAGAATTTCTTTCTTATGTGTCTCAGCCTCAACCTATTTTTCATGTTGTTTTCCCTCTCTTTTTTACACATTTGCATTAAGTAAGACATTCAGTGCTTGCAGTGCCACTTTTCTTGGAAATAACATTAAAAGATCACTCTTGCTTCTTACTATATCTCATGCAGATCTTCTTGCATTTTACTATTTGTTTTTTTCCTTCTGAGTCGTCATTTAAAATATATAGCAGTGTAATACAATTCATAGTGCTCTTTATCATGCAAATCTCCCAAGGCACCTTAGAATAAAATCAATAAAATCAAAAATAAAATCAACTTAGTTCAGCCACGTGTTGAATTAATTCATTGTTTTTAAAGCAGAGTCAGGGGAAAAAGGCGTTTTTCACTTCCAGTATCTTTTGCTCGTCAGCTTTGTACTTCACCCCATTTTATTCATGCAGCAGTCAGTGCCAACACGTTGGCAATACTTCCAGTTATCTTGTAGATGGTAGTAATGTAGTAATGCTGATCGTGCTCCTGCTCCCAGACCAGCTTTGATTCTGGAGAGGCTACTTGCTATTTTATCTGATGGCGAGGAGGAAAAGCTTCTGCTGAAATAGGTTGACCGTTTGATATCCGTTGGGGGGGGAAAGGAAGCCATCAAATTAACTCATAAAAGCTTTATTTACGATGAACGGACTTTTTTTCCCTCTCTGTCGTTATCATCTCGTCTGTAACCCAGTGACCCTGATTATCATGAAGCTGTTTACAAGGTTTAGGTTAATTGGATTTCTTTAACTATTTCCCAGAGCTGTGAGGAGCACAAATCCACTGCTGTGGAGTTCAGAGCATAGTGCAACCCAGTCTCCAAGAGGAAGACGTTTTATTTCATACTCAACTAAGTGCATAGCAGCATGTACCAATCATTTGGCATAATATTAAATAACACCCTCCTTCATACGGATGTGTTCAGCTGCAACTTGTGTTTCCAATACACAAATTACATTTTGCATGTTCAGCAAGAAATGAGCTTATTTTCAACGAGAGAGCCTTTGAAGTGTGTTTTGTTCTTTTTTGTTTTTTTTTCCTTCAGCTTGATAGCAGTTTCACTGGTTTTGTTTTTATACGAGGAATCATGGATAAAATTAGCTGTGCATTGCATGGTTGCCTAAATAAACGAGACAGGAGGAGATAGTTGGGTGAGATCAGGACAGTACTCGTGTCTACGCTTTGCTCTCATCTCCTCAGGATGCATGCTTGTTCTTTAATGGCACAACATTGCACCCTCCAGGTGCAATGTGCAACTGCAGGTCTACAGATAATCGACTTGTTTTATGAGCTGTGTTTTTTGTGAGCAAGCCTTCCGAATTTCTCCTTCAGTATTATTCACCCTCTTTTTCTCTTCCTTTTTCAGGCTTCTGTAGGCTCTGAGAAGCTGTTCTCTCCTGCAGCAAATAAAGGTAAGTGACCTGGAGAAATGCTTTCCTTATCTTACAGCAAGAGATTCGGGTTGTGAAATCTGTATCGTGTGAATAGCGAGACATCAGTTTTGCCAGAGCCTTTAGTTTGGCCACACACATTGTCATAAAGATCAGCTTTACAGGCTTGTGATGATTAAGTTGAAATTTAGAGCTGCATTGTCTCAGTGTGGGGTGGGATTTCTTCCCTTCCAGTAAGATTCGTAATAAATGTCTTGGAGAGAGGGTTTACTGACAAAGGAGAAGTCAGTCCTTGCTGACTTGAAGCATAGGGGATATGCTTTTCTCTCTAACACAATCAAATCCTCGTTTCTTTTAATCAAATCAATATTTTGGTGCTGCCTGTATCCTTCTCCAAGGGCTTACCCGTCCCTCTCCCCCCTGTGCCCACGGAGTGTTCCTGCCTGTCCCTCCAGGTTCTCCCAGCGCAGGGGAAGGTGATCAGCACATTGCAGGGTTTCAGCTCAGAGCTCCCACTATTCCTGTTAATGAGAGTTACCTGTGATAGGCACTGGGTGTTGCTAAGAGACTGAGCCGTTCCACATTCCCCTCGGGAGGCACGGTGACATATCTCTAAACATGCCAAGCCCTCCTCGGAGGGCTCGGTACAGCCATAAAGCAGGGCTGCTCTAGTTTCATGTGTTCCCGGGGATAATCTCACTGAGATGGATGCTGGGCAAAAATACTGAAGAAACGGCCCTGGAGAGGGCAAATTGTGGTCCCTGATGGAAAGCCTTGGGCTGGGAATGGTTCCACATCACCGTGTGAGGGGGTTTGTGTGGCCCCGAATGGATTGTTGGGGCATGTGGCTGTTTGCAGCGTGCTCAGCATCGAGCTGGCACAAGGAAATGGCTTCAGAGCAGTAATGAATGTTAGGGGCATGCAAATACCCCAAAGAGGGGAGATGAGGCCCATCAATAAGAAGTGATGAAATAAACCTTCTTGCCTTATTTCAGCGGGGCCAGGAAAGGAACGATTTGCAGTTGTGTAGGAGTAGGTGCTGGACACGGAAAGGCATTTTGGTGGTTGTGTGCTCCATCACCTGGATCCAGGCCCAGTTTAGAGCTGGGCTCTTCAGCAGCAGTAACTATTAGGAATTCTCTTTCTTTCCAAGCTTTGCAGATTTTCAATGCCAAATGTGGGAACCGATGACAAGCCTATTATGTTATTACATTTGCAGATATTTTTACAAAAGTATGCAGCTTTATCTGGGGGGGAAAAAGGGAAGTTTAAACAAATGGTGGGGAAGAGCATTTCTCTCCTCTCACTTGGCTCTCTGATAAGGCAAACCAGATTGCCCATACGGCACTGCCTCGGCAAAACACAAATCCTGCCATCCTGCATAATGCCTGGCACAGAGATCTGCTGGAGAGGCTTATGTTGAAGCGTTAGCAGCTTTGTTGGCTCCTCCTTGTGCTGAAGCCCAAGATCCCCCACCCCTTCATATCATGGAGCAGCTCAGCAACATGAGTTTTCAAAATACCTCCCTATCAGGAAGTTAAATGTGCGAACGCTTGCGAATTTGCTGTCTTGAAGTTTGTGTTCAGTGCTGTTTATATCCCTGTAGCTTCAGCCTGTTCCTGTTTGGTGTAATGTGGGTGTAGACATTGCCAGCTTTGGGTTCAGATGATGGCTTTTGTCTCAGACTCCTCTTTTACCCTGGTCCTGTTACCAGTGTGCCTCGTGATCAGTATGGGCTGCCAAGGTGGGCAAGCTCTCCTGGGGGCTGCCTCAGCTTTTGGCACTTGCCTTGAGAGGTGAGAGAAATTTGCCTCAGCAAGATTTCATGCAGGAACCCAAACAGTGCTAAATTTTACCCCTCGCCCTGTTATCGCTCCCGCAAGGCAGGAGCCAGATTTGTCTCTCGCACATGCAAATGAACAGGACTGGGCTCGGGGGCTGCCATATGGCCGCGAGAAAGTGACTTTCAAAGCGCTGCACTTAAATTCCTTTTGTGAGATAAGAGCGTTGATTTAAGGCCGTGTTCTCCGGGGCTGGAGCCGTGGTGGCTGTGTGGGGAGGGGATTAGCTTAACACGGTTTCCTGATGGGCACATGCGTGGCGTGGCACGTGCTGGTCCTCTCCCGTGGGCATTTGCATTGTGCCCTTCTTTTGTAAACGTTTGCGGCCTTTTTGGAGAGATATTAGCTAGCAAATGTGCAGCATCCGTGCTACAGCCTTCATTGAAGGTAACCAGGCTTTTAAAACACGTGAAGTGGATTCATTGTCTGGTGCAACTGCCCCCTGTTCCCAGTTCATTGTCTGGAGCAGCTCCCCCTGTTCCCACAAACTTCCCCTGGGGATGCGTTTGGCCCTGCGCATTTGTTTTATGCCGTCCTAGTTTATCAGCAGCTTAGCAATGCAATTAAGTATTAAGATAGACGGGTTTCACTTATTTGAGGCTGGAACAGCTGTAAAATGTCACCTTTGACTGTGTTTGAGGGCTGCACAAAGGGCCGGAGGAGCAGCGTCTTTTGTCTGGGGCTCTCCGGGTAGGGTTTGTGCCTTTGCCCCCTCCCTGCCGGGGCCGTGGTGGTGGCCGTGCTCCTCCTCCTGACACCAGTTCATCTGCAACAACAGATGCACGGCGTGGACATCCACTTGGGGACCAGTCACTACTGTGCTGCAGGGAGAGGTGTCCTGACCCGGGGTGACCTCGGCAGTCACAGCTGTGAAATGGGCTGAATGGGGCACTTTGAGCTTCCAGGAGAAGAGGAGATTAAATCCTCTGTGTAAGGAAATAATAATTAAAAGTAAGAGGGGAGAAGCCCTGATCTGCTCTGCTGACAGTCTTTGTTTCCTGACTCAGTAAAGCGTTTATTTGGCCAACTTGTCCCTGCAGCACGGAGTTACAAGGGCATTTGCTGCCGAGGGCCGGGTGTTACATCCTCCTGGAGAATAAATCAATAAGCAAATAATAAAGGTCTGTTTGCTCTCTCATGCAGCTCCTTTCTCACAGGAATCTCCCAGCCAGTGCTTGCTTTTTCTGAAGGGCAAGTGCCAGGAAGGGCAGGGGAGGTGTAGGCGAAAGCCAAATCTGTCCCTCTGTCTCCAGATGGGAGGATGAGGCAGAGGGATGACAGTGATGGATAGGAGGGCACATGTGTTGTGGGGCTGAGGAGGTGAAGAGGGATGGTCACCCCTGAGTCACTGGAAGGACCTCCTCTTGCCTGCTGTGATCGTGTTTTGAAGTGTGTGGTGTAGGATAGTTTGTGTTTTAAAGACTTGAGTGTTGGTTCCTCACTGCTGGTTCCCTCTGTCGATGGGCTTCTCTGATGGGTCTGGCTGGAGGTGGGTGAGCTTTCTCCCACCACTCTTTGCTCCAGACCTGCTGTATGCCAGGGAAAGCTGGAGAGGTGGTTCCTTTTCCACCACAACAGCCTTGCAGCTGCAGCCCAGGTGACCTGCTGAGTCCCCAGCATTTGAACCCAGGGCCACTGGCAGGGTGAGGGTGAAATGGGCCTCTTAAAGTAGCTGTTTCCCAAAGGGCTTGGTAGGTCAAGGGCTCCGAGGAGGAAAATCTCCATGGCAGAGTGAAGTGGAGCCTGGGCAGCAGCCAAGGTGTCTCCCTGGGCTGACTGTGGGTGGGGAGGTGCCTGTGAGATGAAAGGGGTGTCCAGGAGCCCCCAGGGCAAGAGACACCCATGGAGGAGCCAGACCTGCACAGCCACAATCTGCCCTGCAGCCCTGGGGGGCCCTGGGCAGCAGTGGGGGCACAAGGGCTTTGAGTTTGTTGAAGACAAGTGTGTTGCTCCTGTCTTTGGATGAGAATCAAGCTGGGCACGGAGGGAGCAGTGTAATCCATCTGGTGGCACAGGGTGTCTGGCTGGGACCCAGCCCTGCCCTGGCTGTTGGGGGCTTGCTGAGCCCCACACCCTGATCCCCCCTCCTGCAAAATGAAGACTAATGCTTGTCAGCCAAGTGCGCTCAGAGACTTAATTAATGAATGTTTGTCAAGCGATTTATCAAGAGATCCTTTTAATGAGAGATTCCATAAACAGTGCAAGGCTTCATTTTCATGGCAATAATAAATGACAGTGAAAGTAAGTCTTATCCTTCCCCCGCATGTGCACCCCCCAGGAAAAAAGATTGCTTACCCTCTGCTCTCACTTCTCCCTGGGTTTCTAGGCAAAGGGCTTTGAAGTGCTATCTTTCATCATGAACTGTACACATCCTCAAAGCTCTAAAGCTCACAGCCTGTGTCTTATCCCTCTGACAAGAGGGAGGCAAGCTTTCTCGGCATGCAGGTCGTAATTGTCAGCCATGGGATGTGCCGCAGCCACCTGCCCCAGCGGGCTAATGCAGCTTTGGCTTCTTTGAAGTTCCCTCCCTTTATTTTCTGTCCTCTTGACCACAAAACTGTGCCTTGGGCCAGCAAGAGAGATTTCTTGTTCAGAGACGACACTGAGCTCTGACAAGCACATCTGAACCAGAGAAGAACCCTTGTTCCTCTGAGATCACTGCTCCATAATGTTGTTGCCTTAAGGGGACTGTCTCTCCTTTTTCTCTCTGCTTCTTCTCTTCCTTTTTCTTTTCCTTTTTTTTTTTTTTTTAATTCAGCACTAAACTGTCACACTAAATCATTTTAAAAGCTGGAACTACAAAACCTCCAGTGTAGGACATGCTGTTAAAAACTGATGGTTATTACTGTGAGATGGGGTGAGAGGGGAAAGGAGGGGCAGGGGCAGGATGGGAGAGCAGCAAGTCAGCTCTCCAGGAGGAACCTGTGAGTGCCTGGTGAAGCAGAAAACAACCTGAATGCAGCTGAGCTCAAGACACCGTGCCTGGCACAGTTTGCAGCAGCACAGCTCGATGGTCTCAGCTCTGACAGGGGAATCAGGAACCTGGTGTCTCTGGGCTTGCTGTGCTGCCTGCATGCCTTGGTCCTGTCCCCCGGCACTCTATCTCCAGTTGTCAGGGTCAGAGACTCCCTGTCTGGGCTGGGACAGCATCTCCTGTAATCAAGTCCACCTCTCCTTCAGGGCTTTACCTCGCTGTGCCGGGAGGGAGAGCTTTCCATCACGGGAGGGTCTGCCCAGACCCAGCAAACAAGTCTCACAGCACCCTCTCGGGCAATTAGCTGTGTTTTACATGAATGCAGGTCAGGAGGGATGTCATAAATCTTCCCAGATTTCTTGCGTGGGGTCCGCAGCGGGATCTGAGATGCTGCATCCTGTCTCTTGATCTCAGTTTTATCCCCAGGTTCTGGTTACATTTTGATGAGGTCACCATCTCGTGTGTGATTACCTTCACAGCCAGGGAACTTGAGAGGGGGGTGATAATTTACAGCTGAATCTTTGGACAAGAGTCCACCATGATTACAGGCATGCAAAGATTTCCACAGAAGCATCTGTAATAATAGATAAAATAAGTAATGCACTTATTTAGATAGCAGCCATATTGCTGTGATTTACACAGTGCTCAGGATTCTTTGCAGCTGCTCTGCTCTCCATGCCACATCTCTTGTGATTTTATCACAAGCTTACAATATTCTGTGTTTTTCATGAAACCCAGGCCCTCAGAGGATTGTACCAAAATCTAAGCTTTAATTTCATTTTTTAAGCAAGAGTTTAGTCTTCCTGTCTGCAGAGAAGAGCCTGGAACTCTTGAGTCTTCTGTGCCTCACAGCCAGCAGGCAGTCATAGAGAAGCCTGAATACTTTGGGTTTAACCTCGTTTTAAAGATAGTTTGTGATTTGTAAATGCTTGGGGGTTGGCAGTGCTGGATACCCTGAACTGATGCTAAATCCGGTGTGTGAGTCCCAGCATCCTCTTTTTGAAAAGTTCTATCTAATTTTGCCACTGCCTGGATGAGTACATTAGCTGTCTTGCATAGGCATATATGGAATTATAAAGTGGCCTGAGAAGGAGGAGGACTTTGATTTTCAAACACTGTGGGTAACCGAGATAATCACCCAAGTCACAGCCAGTTACCCACGTTCAGATCGAAACTAAACACAGAAAATAGTGCAGTAAGTGCAGTCTTTCAGTCTTGTAGTTTCCTGATTTTGCAGGCTAGGCTCTGGAAGGCTCAGCCTTCTCTTTGGGAACGGGAATGTACTCTCTGTCCCCTGTAAGCTGTGTTGTGTGCATTTATTATTCAGGCCACAACCATCCCTATCCATGGCAGCTGTCCGTGAAATTATGATGGACAAGCAAGAGAGACCATTCCCTTAACCACGCTGTCCGGTTGGTTCTGTAAAACTCGGGCTGCAGAAGTGGATAATTTATTAACTTTGACACAGACTGAGCGTTGTGTGGCTCCCAAAGTGAGAGCTGCCCCGTGCAGGCTTTGCTCGCACCGTTGCCCGTGTGGTTTGCACAGCGACCCCCAGGCTTCTCTCCTTGGAGTGAGCCAGCATAGAGCTTTCTTTGTAGCTCCAGGCTGCGGCCAGGAGAGTTGAAAAGTTGAATTATAAACATTTCCAGGCCTTCTGGTTGGTATCTTGCGTTTTGTTTTGTTATTTTAAGGATGTGGGGTATGTTGCTGCATTCCTGTCAGTGAGATTAAAATGAATAGAAGCAATACTGTAGGAGATAAAATGTGTTTAATTATTTATTCGAGAATTACAGACTGAAATTGCTTTTTGATTTAAAGCATCCAAGTCATGGATATGTTTTTGGAGTAGAGAGAGACTCACAGAAACATATATATGCACAATTACCTAGGGTAATGTAAGAAGTCTCTTTGCTCAACTGCCCTTCCTCCGCAGAATTTGTTCATTTCCTTAAAGATTTTAAATTTCAAATGCGGCTTTGTTAAGTATCAGGGAAAGCTAACTGCATGCTGTGCCTTGCCCACCAAAACGTAAATAAAATAAATAAAGTCTTCATTGTATAAATGTTATGAAGTGGGTGGTTTATTTTCTTTAATTATACTTTTTATTTAAAATAAACTATAAAAGCAAAATATTATATATCCTGAATGGCCCAGCACAAACTCATGTTGATTGAGTAGGCACATTCTGGCTTTTCCTCGGTTCATGTGAGAGTAGATAAAAGGACCATCAAACTGTAAATCAGAAGGGGGGAAAAAAACAGAAATTCCTTCCAAGTGCATTTAGTAGTTTACATTTGCCTAGGCTTTTAAAGGACGTTTGAAAGATACCATCTTTTTTACTCCTTGTTTATAGTTTGTTTTTCTTCTTTCTGGAGTAGCAGAAGCCCGTGGGTAAGTCTCGGTGCTGTCTCCAGCTGCGCTCCCTGCTCGCAGGATGCTGGTTGTGTCTCAGCACCAGAAGGATGCTGTAGGGCGCTGATGTTAAGAGCAGCAGTTGCAATCCCCACAGAACTGCTGGGTCTTCTCAGTTTCTGCTTTTAAAATACCTCAGAGACATGTTTTATTCATGGCAGATTTTGTAAAGTTTCGGCTTCTTAGAAAATTAAATGCTGGGTGTAAACCTGATTCCCTCTTCACGTGCATGGGCACTGCAGTGCAGGATGAGGGGAGGTGTCTGGGCATCCTGTGCCCACCACAGCCCTATTTAAACCAGGCTTGCTCCTCGTGAAGGGAAACCCTTGCTCTCTGCATCCCCCTGACCTGTGCAGGAGGGGTGTGCCACAGGCTTGTGCTGGGTCTTCCAGCTCTCCGATGCTCCTTTCAGGGCCACCCTCCACCCAGAGCTCTGTGTCTCTGTGGTGGAGCAGTTTGTCAGGTTACCCTGGGCAGCTGTGCTGTGGAATAGCCCCCTGGGGACTCTGCAGGTCCCCATCCACAGGGGGTTTGACAGGGCAGTGCCGGGTGCTGGTGCAGGGGGAGCTGGATCTGACCCCGGCTGGGCTCGTGTTTCCTTCTGGGCAGTCAGTGGGAGTGATCAATGAGACCAGGGCGTGCTGTTTAAGTGCAAATGGATCTGGTTACTCTTTTGTGTGCAGTGCTGGTGGGGTCTGTAAGTCCCAGTGAGAGACTTCAGGAAAAGAGGAGGAAAAGAGGATGCTGTCAGCGTGTCGTTGCTTCTGCTGCTCCTCTCACTGCCCCTCCCGAGACCAAGAGGGGAGAGCTGTCCCTCCCAGGACAGGGCTGGGGATGGTGACACAACCCCACTGTCCCAGTCAGCAGCTCATGTGATGTTTCTGGTTTGGTTTTTCTGTTTCTGTTAGCTTCGTTTGAAATCAGTGCTGGAAGTGGTGGAGCTCCCTGCTCCCGTCCCGTGGGAGGGGAGGAGGGAGGCCAGGCTCAGGGCTTGCTTTCAGCCGTGGGGCTCCTGGCATTTTCCTTAATAACTGTGCTAGTCATGCGTGTGCTCAGCGCTTCCCTCGGCTCCGTGCTTCGCTGGCCATCCTTCCTGCTAACAAGGGCTGAACACGTTCCCTGTGGAGCCTGTTAATGTTGCTGCCGAGCTGCCCAGGGACTCACAGCGTGAGGCTTTCCTTCCACCTCTGCTGTGCTCGGCCCCAGCTCCCAGGCTCTGCTCAGCCAGGTAAAGCCATACTGACTCCATTGACTTCCCTGCGTTTATTTGGGTTTACACCAATGGATAAGAGCAGGACTTGGCAGAGTGTTTATGTTTGCGTGTCTGTGTTTCTGAAAAGGATATTTGTTCTAGTTTGTCGGGGTTTTTTTCCCCCCCAAACAGTAAATATTTTCTTGTGAATCGCTGGGAGAGGAAAGTGACTACAGTGCTTTTAGTTCCTGTATGTGCTTTAAACTGATGGCAAAGTCTTACAGGAGGTAATAGGAAATTAAAATCTTTTTATATTTCTTTTAACCATCCTGCAAAATTTATTGCAGAATTATATCCCCGCTCTGGGATTCTGTCGGACAGTTCAAAAAGCCTGTGGAAAGGTTCTTGCTCACCATTAAATTTTAAAAGTTATTGAAGTAATTTTATGGAGCCCTATTAAGTTTCTGAAGAAACATACTAGTTTCATCACTAATAAATTCTTAAAGGCTTGTCCGTAAGGGAATAGTCAGAGTTCCAGATCTTTCTCCAGGGAAATGGACATTAACTTTTTGCCTTGTTGAAGATACATTCTTAAGAGGTGAGCAGCAAAGCTGGAAAAGCCTGATTACACCCAAGCACATCATGGAGCACTGTGAGCTGGTGTTTTGCTGGTCAACCTACTGGAGTTTGGGTGGAGATTTTAGAAAGGAGAAGTTTGTTTTGGAAGGTGAGGAAGAAGAAGATTGCAGATGCACCTCTACAGATAAATCCTTGCGTGGTGTTAAACTTGGACCCTGTTTCTGAGCACCATCGTGTTCAGGAGAGGTTGCAGCCTTGGAAAAGAGAGACAGTGCAGCCTGGAAGTCCCTGTGTCTGAGGCACTCACGGTGCTTTCAAAATAATATAAAACAATGTGTTCACTGTGCTTTTACACCGCATCCAGAAAAGCACATGGAAACTTCCTCCCAGTGAAAGTATCAAGCTGGCTTTGTGCTTAACTTGGTGCTCACAAGCACCTTTCCTAGGGGTGCAGAGCCACCTGATGAACAGCGAATGGGCTGGGAGGGAAATAAAATGTGTAATTGCCAGTTTCCTTCGTTGCACTCCCCCTCCTGTTGTGCATAAAGGAGCTATTTAAGTCTCAGCTGGAGTGAGGTTTGGTAATAAGCAGACATCTCTGAACCTGCATCTGCTGCTGGTGTCTGCTAACTTTGTTCTCTATTTCCATATTTATTGATGAACCAGTTCTGGGAGAGATCTGTCTCCTGGATGTTCCTTGTCTTGTAGTGCAAAACCTGTGGAAGAAGAGTTTGTCCTTTCAGTCCCATGAGTCCTTGTCCTTCTGACATCTTGGGACGTGTAGGACCAGGCAGCATCGCTAAAATTCACATCAGAGTTTGCAAACTGACCTCAAGCTGCGTTGGCTTGTGAATGTTAAACTGCAGAAGCGAAGCCAGAGGCTGCTCCCTGGGCATCGAGGAGGGCAGGGTGGCAGAGAAGGGCCAGCCTTGTTGGATGAAGCAGGCAACAATTCATTTTCCTCAGTACTCTGTGATTTGGCTTCCAAACAGCTGAGCTATCCCCAGCCAGCTGCTCTCCTCCATGGTTGGCCTTCTCTGGGTGCAGGAGAGGTGCTCACAGTGCAAGCTCTGCACAGACAACCTGCTCTGATCCAGGCTTAGTCGCTGGAGGAAGAAATTTACAGTGTGAGCGTTGAATGTTTATACAATAATGAACATGTCATTATTTTTATTATTGAATCAGTCTTTAAAACCGAGCTAGAAACCTGAAACCAGCAACTAGAATTATGTCCATCACATTTTGTACCAATCAATTTAATAACCCAAGTGGAGCAGATTATTTTATACTTTTCTTTAGATCAACAAAAGAGCTCTCTGAGCATAATGTACCTTTTGGCCTGAAATACTCTTGTGTTGCAGGCCAGTCTCTGGACTGTTCATGTCATTCTAGCAGTACATGCTGTAAAGCAGCCTTCAGCAGACATCTGGGGACCCCCCACTGCCTGGCAACCTCCTCAGCCAAGCTTAGTCCTGAGGCCAGGGCAGGAAAGGGCCTGACTCAGTGCCTGTGAGCAGCAGAGCAGCCTTTTGCCAGCCGTGCAGGTGGGGGTAATTCAGAGGTACTCTGAAGATACTCCAAATGGTGGTGTGTGCTGTACCAGCTCAAATGCCCCCAGGAGCCTGTGTCAGTCACCTCAAGGCTGGTCCAGAGAGAAATACTGCCTGGGCTACACTGCTTGCAGTCTCCCCACTAATACCATTGCTTAGACTAAGAATAGGCCAGCATGGCAGACCCAGAATTTGAAAATACTGCCAGAGGAGCTCTCCCCTGTCCTCCCACCACTTTTCCTCTCCTCTCAAAGACTGAAGAGGAATGGATCCAGGTTTTTGGCTCAGGCCAGTGCCTGCTGCATACATTTCCTCCACCAAATGGACACAACTATAAACCTCTTTCTGCATCATTTCCTGCAGGCGTGTACTAAACATGCCACCCAGGTGTCCCGGTGTAAAGCCACTTCTTGCTGTGTCTGCTTCTGTTGCTGCTGGCAGGCTTTCCTTTGCCTGCTCACGGCAGGGCCCCCATCACAGTGTGTTCACTTTAAACAAAGAGTGCGTTTGGATTTGGAAGGGTCTGTCCCATCAGGTTGTATCAGTGTTTCTCTTAAAGGGCAGGCTGGGCTTTGTTTTGTTTTATTTTCTGTTTTCCTCTCTTTTTAATATGATCCCTGCAATTTTGTTTTCACTGAAATATTGACTGGCAGCCTTGCAAATTGCCTGCATGCAGTCAGGAGCTTGCCAGCACTTTCTTACTCAGCTAGCCGTCAAGGTTGTGGATTCCACCACAGTCGGTGCCAGGAAAGCTGTTGATCAAAAATATTCCTAACATCTGTGAGTCCTCTCCATCCAAATGAGATGTAGTTACATTCTCCTTTTCCCTACGCTCCTTCCAAAGTGTTGCTTCAGACACCTAGAAAGCCCTGGTTGCAAATCATAAGCTGATCTCTGTTTGATTTGCAGCTCCATTTCCAGCTCTGTCAAAATCCAATATAAACTCTGAAGTGCCCTTCCCCCCAAGCATAATACGTGAAAAATCTCCTCCTGCAAAGGGAGAGCAGGCAGGGCGCGTTTCTCTGCCCCATAACTCATTCCATCCAGATGCTGTCCCGTGCTGTCCACGGTCGCTGTGGTCACAGGCCAACAAGGAGGGTCTTGTGTGGGTGGGGAGGGAGGACACGGCCAGAGCAGGGTCCCAGGCGTGCCCAAAACCTCGTACACACACACACACACGTGTGTGCACACACCATCCTGCCAGCACGAGGAGGGGACTGAGGGCGGGGAGGAAAAGCCTGATTTCCCTTCCACCCTGTTCCTACCACCACCACCAATTCACAAGCCAACTATTAAATAATTAACGTACCCAGTGGGGCAGGAGGAATCAAAAGCTGTTGTGTTCCCAAGTTTCCTCTGGCTCTGAAAGGCACGGCTCGCTGTGTATTCTGGCACCTCAGAGCGGGTTTTCCTCCCTCCTTCGTCTCCCCCTTATTATCCCGTATGTGTGCTGGAGAGGGAAGTGGCGTTCCCAGCCCAGCGGGGGATGACTGTTATTTCAGACTAGCAACAGGGGAAAAGGAACAGCCTGTTGCCTGATTGATGTTTGTTTTTTGTGGACGGACACCAAAGGTTCATTAGAGATGGAAGGTTTGGGAGGAGGGGGGCGGCGGCGGGGGAGACGCTCACTCTTAAGGAACTATTGTGCCCCTGTGCACTAACCTGGGCCTGCACTTTCTTTGACTTCTGTGAATGTCTCAGCTGTACAGCCCTGGCCCTGGCGACTTTAGGAAAATATACACGGCACAGAGGTTCCAGTGAGAGCTCTGCGATGAGGGGGTCAGGGGAAAAGGAAAGGGAGGAGAGAACAATGCAATGGGTTTTGCTGTAATTAATTTCAAATGTGCTGCTCATCTGTTCTCCTCGGGTTTCAAAGGGAACAAGGGGAGCTTGCAGGGCGTTTCCTGCCACATCCACGTCTTTCCAGAGGTGGGCTTGGAAAGGCATCTTTCCCTCCCTCTGTGGGTTTGACCAGTCTGGCAGCGCTGAGGGCAGCACAAACCAATGCTGAAAATGATTCGCTGTCCGGAGGTGAGGGAGAGGAAGGAAGGGTGTGGAAGAGCTGCTCTTCATACCACATTGGGTAGATGAAGCTGGAGAGACTGAGGAGGTTGGTATTGGGTAATGCAGATTTCTCTGCAAAGAGTTAATAGAGCACATTTATTTAAATAACAAATGTTATTTGCTGCTGTTGTTGGTCCTTAAAAGCTTCCAGGTTATGGTGCAGGTGAACGGTGTGGTTAGAAAGCTTTTAAAGGTTTGGGTCAAATTCTCAATCTCTTGCTGACTTTGTGCCTTTGAGAAATCTCCCTTCCCATGGTTGTGTTGGGAACCAGTAAGTCAGTGTTAAACCTTTGGTATTATGGCATCTTGAGCAGGAACAGTTTCCTCTGATTGCAGTGTCTCAGATCTCCTCTGGTGGACTGTGCTGAGTGACACACAGAACAGGGGATTGCCATCTGCTGCAGGGCATTGGCCTTGTGTCCTTCGCCTTCAGGTCTCAGTATTGATGAAGTCACACAATTGCAGCAGTAAAGAGAAGTGAAATGGGCCTGTTAGATTATTGACTTTACTCCACTCAACAAGATACGCAGATGCTAATTTGATAGCCCTATGAATCTTAGCCAGAAAAATCAGTAAAACAGAAACCTAAACTACTCTAAATTACTGTTAGTGCTTTAACAGCTCTATTTTCAAATTGCTCTTTGCTTAGAAGCTTGCACTGAACCCTGAAGCTGGTGGATAATGACCTCTTGTTTGAACACGTGGCTACTTTACGATCCTTAGGTCTTAGAAAAACCAACCTCAATATCAGGTGGTGAATATTTCTGAAGTTTGGCCATAAAGAAAACATTTCTACAAGGTGATTGAAGAAAGTGTTATCTTTTCTGGTCAGAAACCAGCTCAGCACAGCCACAAGGAACTGAACACCCCGAAGGTACTTGAGGTGGGCGCTTGTTTGGGATACAGTTCTGTCCAGGACGCCAGTGCTGGTGTGTGACAAGTAGAGCGTGACCATCCAGTGATAAATGTTTCTGTGGTTCTTTGGAAGGGATGTAAATGCTGCAGTGCCGTTCCAGACTCTGTGAAGGTGTGTGCCAGGTTTTGCAGGCTTACAAACTAAACAGACTTTCTGGCGCTGCTGTGGGACTGGCTGCTGAGGAGCTGCTCAGTGGGAGCCTGTCACCAAACACACGTGCAGACAGGACCAGCTGCTGTGCATGGGCTGGGGTGGGCACATGGATCTTGCCGTGACTGCAGTGAGGGTTGTGAACATGCAAAATTGATATGGAGAACCAGAGAAATGGGGAGAAGCCCAGAGCTTCAACATGTGGCATATCTGTAGAAGACTGCAGGGATTTCAGACCGTTTTCTCTGTAAATTTCTTGTAGAGGAGAGGGAAATCGCATTTGGAGAATATTTGAGCCCACTGCCACCCCCTCTTTGTGGAGAGAAACCCGTATGAGAAAGGAGGAAGATCTGAGTTGAGTCCAGGTTTCATTTCCTGATCCTCCTCCATAGGAAGAAATATCCCTTCCTTTTAACTCTTGAACAAACAACTGCTTTGGCCACATCATAGCAAAGCATCCTTTAGATCACATCCAGATAAACCTGGATTCCAGCATTTGCTCTTGCTCATGGATGTTTCTGTACCTTGTACTTGCCAGTAAATACAGGAAAGGAGCAGTACCTGAGGTCTCTGCAGAAAGCACATCTATTCCTCCGCCTCCTTGGCTTGTAGCTGGATTGGAGACCATATCCTAATTCCCTGCACACAGGGAGCAGCCATAACAGCACTTTGGAACACAGCAGGGGTGCTTTGAATTCTCGCTCTCGAGTCTTGGCCAAGCCTTTCCAGCTTGTCACCTCTCCCCTCATCAGTTTTGACAATAAGGGGAGAAGAAAGGCGGATGGCACGGCTGGAGAGGGGAGGTGGGGAGGGAGCTGCTGTCCCGGGGCTGCACTTCTTTCCAGGAGAACTGCTGTATCCAGGCACCACACAGCAAGCCCAGCCTTTGCCAACCGTGCCCTGGGGGTCCTTCCCGAGTCAGACTTCTTTACCTGTCAAGTATAAGGCAAGAGATTAAGGTATATTGTTCATCTCTGTGTACTGTGATGTTTCTCTCCAAGGCAGCAGATCAGAAAGTTACTGTAGAGGAGAGTTTTGCTGAAGAATAAAAGCAAAGCCCCAAGGACAGTTTTGCAGGTCTGGCTTTTTGATCTAGCACAAAACTTTGTTCAAACAGTGGATGGTTTCTGTATGTGGGAAAGGATAGAGGCTTCTGCTGGTTTTGTAAAGCTGGATCTCAAAATCCAGGGCAGAAGGCAGGCTCAGCCCTTAGCCTGGCCCGTCGGGCTCTGGAACTGATACAGCATTCCTAAAATCCCCCGTAAAGCAGAGAGAGCCACCCCGTTCCTTGGCATCCCAGGAGGCTGTTCATCCTCCCTGTCCTGCAGCTCCCAGGCTGCAGTGCCAGGGGTGCCACAGAAGCAGCAGCTGTGCCTGCCATCCGAATGACTCCCGTGGGTGCTTAGTAAAACCGCGGGAATCAGACTTTTCTTCTCTTTTTATTAGTTACAAATGATTTTTCTCTCCTTTGAAGGATTCCTACCACCTGTTCCAGTCAGCCAGAGAGATTTGCTTTAGAAGCTCATCTTAAAAAGGGAGAAGGGAGGGCTGGGGTATTGCAGAAGCCTTGAACCACTGAGAGTTTGCCTTTGGAGATTCACAAGGGAAGAGCAGGAACAGGCAATGCTGTAGGGAGGTATTAAATGAGGCCCTTTTGTTTCTCTCCTTGTAGAGCATGAAAATGCCCAAGGCATGAATACTCTGTTCAGATTACTCATGAACATTTAAATGTCTGTTCTGGTAATTTATAAAATGAAGGGGAGGGAAATGCCTTACACAGGGAAGAAAAGGGAGACCTTTACCAGCATCCAGCACTGGTAACTGGGGAGTTGCTCTGTGCTGCTGTGGGAACAGGGAGAGAAGGTGGATTTATCTTGTGGATGCAGCAAAGCTTTAGTCCCCAGAGATGTGGTATGGCATAGGAGAGGCTGACTGCTCCCTCGGTGCCTTTTTCCTCCTTTCATGATGGGGAATATTCTTTTTTCCTTCCTGCCACTCTTGCTTGTGTTTGGTCTTGAAAGAGGCCAGGATTTTTCAGAAACGTGCAGCACCTAATGTGTGGGGAATCTGGCTTTGGTTTTAACAAATTAATGGGAAGAAACACTCATTCAGAGCAGGTCCTCTGAGCCTCGGGCAGGCTGAGAGCTCTGTGGGAACAGCCCAGCTCAGAGCAGCCTGCCTGCAAAACAAAGGAGTGGGAGAACTCTTCTCCCACAGAAGAGTAAAAACACAGCAACACCTCCTGTCTGCAAGAGTGTGTTCCATAATTGTCCGTGCTTCTCACCTCTCTATATAAAATAACGGGTACTCTGTCCTTCCTGGCCTAATTTCCCTTTGTGAACTGACCACAAGGTAGGCTGTGATAGCCCAGTCATTGCCATTAGCCGTGACCATAATCTGTAACAAAAACACTGTTGCTTGTGTTTTTCTTGTGATAATTATCCCACTGTGAGGTCCACAACCCCAGAATGGACCAGTGCTACTGTTTCCTGTCTTTTGGGAACAAGCACAAGCCTCTGTGGGATGAAGAGATGCTCTATTTGGATAGGTACCCAAGAAAACCTAAGTGGATATGGCCAGGAAAGTAAGCAGGCTGGGCAGAGGCATGAGGATGCCCTGGGGTGTTACAGACCCAGCAGGGCAGCCAGTCAAGTTCTCTCTCTTCCACTATGAAGTGTCCCAGTCCTGTGTCACTCTGGTGTGAGGACTCTCAGGCCTCCAGCTCCATCGGGGCTCCTTGTTTCAGTTGCATCAGGGGGGTGACCAGGGCTTACTATTTCCCTCCTTGTTACAGCAGACAATTAGTGAACAGACAAAATGCTGGATTAAGGATTAGCATCCTTAGTGCAAGCCAGGGAGGAGGAAGCTAAAATGGAGGCATGTTAGAAGCTGGTGCCCCTTCACTTTGTCTGTGGTTGTGGGCACGGATCTGTGTGGGTTTCCCACTACTGACAGTGCAAAGCAAATATAGGTCATTTCACTGTGAGGGTGAGGAATCAGGAGGATGGTGTGGTTTTTATTACTTTCAGATATTTAGGCTAGAGGCTCTCATGCTGTCAGAGCTGAATCAACTCTCAGCCAGTTTGCACGCAACATATGTGATAGATTTTGCAAATGAATATGTTAATGTGGGAGGAGGTGGTTCCCTGCAAGTAACCGCTGGCAGTTTGGAGTGGTGTCCTCAAAAACAAAACCATATTGTGTCCTCAAAACCAGTGGCACCAGAACTTGGATTCTGCCCCTTGAGAGATGAGGCGTTTTCATTTGTAATTGTTGGATTGATTAACCATTTGGGGTCCTTTAGAACAAATGCATTTCCCCTCCCTGCAAGGATCTAGGATGTCATCTCCAATTTAATATGAGTAAAGGTGCCTCAAGCCATTGCTGAGGGGCTGAGTTGAGGACCTGCATCGTTGCTGCCACTTCTCTGTGAGCCTCCTTGCTGCGGAAGCTATAAATTGCTTCTTACTGTGCTGAGATTTCCTATCAGTCACAAATACTTATTATTTCTGAGCCTTCCCTCATGCAGAGGGCAGCACTCCTCCAGCCTGTGGGATCTGGAGTTGATGGGGAGCAGGTGGCTTTGGGTAGACATACAAAGGCTCAATTCTGACATCACAGAGAACTGCTTGCAGGAAAATACAGATCTAATGAGTGAAAGATGTTGTCTGCTGTGCTAATGGGGAGTGAAAACTCTCAAGAATTAGCTTGGACCCCACTGTCCCCTCCTAATATGCAAGAATCTGGGATTACAGGAATTTGCCAAACCCGAGTTGCTTCTTAGTGCTGGATTTTGGCTTGTTTGTGTTTCTGCAGTTTGGAAAAACTGTGACATGGAGAGAACTTGAGGGAAAAACTTAGAGTGAATTCAGTGGAATTGTTGGTACACATGGCAAACATGTGAAAACAAGAATATGAATTATGCAGCAATTACTGTCTTGGAAAAGTACCTGCAGGCTAAGCCCAGATACTTCTCTCTTTCCTTTCACCCAATACTGAAATAAAAACGTGCAGCAGTTTCGTGTGAGGCCATTCCTGTGATTATCCTTACAGGAGTCTGAGCCTGTACTTGTTTGTTGCCCAAGACAGAGGTTAGTGCTGTGGCAGTGCCTGCCCAAACCCAGCTCAGAGGGTAACGTGGGGTTTGTGAGAGCTGTGGCTCTGCCTGGGGAGTGGGACAGGACAGAACCATGTGCTGCAGGGGCTCCCTGCAAACCCCTGGCACCAGGAAAGCCAAATACCTCAGTCAGCAGGGCAGTGAGGGCTGTCCTGAGTGACTGTCCCTCACTGCACTGAGGAGCCTCGTGCATGGCAGAGTCACAAGGGTCTTCCATGGCCGTGACAACCTGCAGCAGATTCCATGCAGCAACCTTGTGGAAATTGTTGTGCTTGTGCCTGATGCTCATTGCAGGGCCACTGCAGTGGGTGTAAAGGGGCTCCAAGGAGTCAGTGGGAGGAGGAGTGTAGAGCAAACATGTGAGTTTGCAAGTCCTGAGGTCCTGTTTAAGGCTTTTTGCTCATTCTGGCTGGCATCTCAGCAATCCATGCAGCCTTGCACTCTCCAGCCTTGAAAGACTTTTTTTCCACAGCCATAAACCCTCACACAAGAAGAGATTCAAGAGCACCTTTTCATTAATAAGGTGTGATTCCATTGCAGTGCACGACACAGTGTTCCTCTCTTAGGTCTTATTGGATGCCAGATCATACATTATCCTCCAGCCTATCCATCACTGAAGTATTTCCAAAATTTCTACTGCCCATTGAAGAATTCACACTTCATCAAAGGGGAAAGCTGGAAGGAGCTTTGCAGCTGCACTTCACACACTGAGATCATGCTGAAGGAGTTTGCCTTCTGCAGTGCAGTGAAGTGTTCTGTTCCTTATTGCATACCAAACCTCCCTTCCTGTTTAGAAGGAAAAACCAATCATCCCTCACATTTTTCTTTCCAAGCACCCTGCAAAGGCATCCTTCACATGCTGTTGTGTTCTCAAAACGTGGTTCCTGTGGAACCAGGTGGGACGGAAAAGATTTTTCTGAAGACGCAACGTCTTCCAGTGTGGGCAGTGGAAACAACATTGCAAAAAATCAAGGATTGAGAACTGAAGAAAAGCTCCTCTCTTGTAGCCCTTTAGTTATCAGTAGCTAATACGTGCAATTCACGTGCAACACACAGTCCAATTTTCTTGATCTTTACAGTGGGTGTGTTTAAAGGAAGAGTGAACTTTTTCAGTCTTTAAAAAAAAAGCAAAAGGCCATCTGTGACTTCCTGATGCTGTTTATGAACCTTTTTTGCCTGTGCTGTGCTGTCAGGAGCTGTATTTATTCATTGCTCACTCGGTGAATTAAAATGTTGAGGCAGCTCCTGACATCCTTCTTCCAGCTCATCCTTTTGGAGTGAATATTTGGTTGCCATAGGGACCAAATCCAAAGGGCACACACCATTCAAGTAAACGTTCCTTGATTAACAACTTGCAGCTTGTCCCTTAAATATTTTAATTATCCATGATGCAACTGGAAATGTTGTTAATGTATTCAGTCTGTTAATTTCAATATCTCAGTTTTTTCTTAAGACGCCATTCAAGAAGGTCTGGAGCTGGATTTTGACCATGCAAAGAGGTGTGAGATGGGAGAGCTTATTGCTCCTGAACTTTCAGGGAAATTCTTCCAGTTTCTCTTCATGTTGACCCTAGATTCTCAACCAAGTTAATGGAAAGAGGTGCTACTGCACAACTGCCAGCAAAATGGAGGCAATTTGGTAACAGCTAAACGTGTTGATTTACAGTAGTGATGTGCTGCTGCTAAATCCAGGGGAGGGATCTCCCTGGAAGGTGCCTCCTGGAGCCTGGGAATGCAGAGGGAGGGCAGTGGGAGACTGCAGGGTATGAGGAGCTGCTGGTTGGAAGGCAGTGGCCCCACTTGACAAGCACTCGATCTCAAGTGTTGTTTTCACAAATTATAAGTGTATTAGCACTAATGTGACAGCAGTTACTGAACTGTGAGGGCTGGACATAACAAATAAACGTGATGGGATTTTGCTTGTTTGTGCATGGTCAGTCCCTCCCCTCGGTGCCTGTTCATGTGACCCTGCAGCAGAACTTTCCATTCTCAGAACTCCAGGCATAACATCAGATGTGGACCTTAGTGAAGTTGCTGAGACCATTTCTAAACAGATCTGTTTTCCACCCTTTGGTGTCTTTGAGGTTTGGCTTCCCTGGGCCAGAAAAGCAGCTTTGGCACTTCACACACTGACGGCACACCTTGCATGCAGTGGGTCCTCTGCAGTCTGACAGCTAGTGAGGACCACTGCAGACTGAAATCCAGCAGAAATTATTGCTGCTGTCCTTGTTATCCCTAAAAATTTAAATGGCAGAATGTAGCACAGAGCCTCCTAAAGAATGTGCTGAAACAGTGGGTCTGGAAGGCACACAGCATGTGGAGAATGGGCAGGTTTTGTGGCTCTTTAGCAAAGATCTCCAGGTGAGTTTTCTTCTGTGGCATCTTCAGTCCTCCGTGCTCTGCAGCGTGTTCCCTGCACGTCCCTCCTGCTGGTCCTGTCGATGTTTTGTTGGCTCCCTGGGCTGCACAGCCAGCTTGATGCCACCGTGTTTCCATGAAAGAGGACCTGCCTCTAGCAGAACCTGCAGCAGCCTTTGGTTGAAACGCTCTTCACTCTTGCTGACATTTGCTGCAGTCTGTTGGCCTGTACCTGTCTGCCCCTTCACCTGCTCCTGTTCTTGCATCGCCTGATCTGGTGTCATTTTTCCCTGTGTGTGCTGAGCCTTATCCAAGGCTGTTCCAGCATATCCAACGTTGAGTGACAAGGGAAGCAGCAGTAATGTGACACCCGTGGTGGACAGGAGCCAGTGCCCTTGGGCTGAAGGGTAGGGTATGAACTCATCTTGATTAGCTCCGTGCTGTGGGTCCATCACCACTTAATTGGCTGCCAATAGCTCCCCTGACGAAGGGTGATGGATTGGGCTCGGGGGCCTGCTGGAAGGGGCCAGCCCATCAAAGCAAGGATGTGTGCAGGAAAACAGCTCTCACCTGGAAAGGACAGGGAGTTAAACGGCACTGGAGAGCCTGAGTGCGGATGGTTCCTCTTTTCCTTGGATGGTTCCTCTTTTCCTTGCGTCAGGACAAGCATCAGTTGTCTTCCAAGGCAGAGATGGGAATTTTTGTGACCCTGCATACGCTTGGCTGGTTAGGACAATCATCTCCTGTTCCCAGCAGAGATGATCTGGTGTTTCAGAATGTTCTTTCCTGCCTTTTTCTGGTTTTGGTTAGCAAAGTGTGCTTTCTCAGCCAGACGTTGACTTAACTTCTCCAGGCTGGACGATCTGAAAGGTCATTCGCGCTCCCCCGGAATACTCTCACTTTCTGATTTTACTTTAAATCATTCTTTGGGAGTTTGGAGTTCTCTGATGTCATTTAAAAAAAAAAATAAAGTCAAAACCTTCATAAGACTGTGCAGATGAAACAAAATTGTTGTCTTAGCCCACACAGGGTATTATGCAGCCTGGCAGATCCCTTCCTTGTAGCAATAAGAAAAGGATTTGGCATTTAACCTCTTGAAATTAAACCAGAGTGTGAACTTCAATAGTTCAATCTTATCAGGGCTTTGCTAGAATAACAAATTGTGAAAAAATGTAATCATGTCTCCAATGTGACCTTGGCAGATCTGCCTCTGTGATGTGAGAGAGATTAGGTAACTCTAAGCAGATGTCTGTTTATTTTGAAAATAATAGTTATAAAATCTTTCTTTTCCCAGTTTGTTTGCACTGCCTGTGAAGGATATGACAGAGGGAATTGTGGTCTGCATGGAGCTCTCTGTAACAGGCTGCTCTATTATGCTGAGCAGTAATTGCTCTTGGAGGTTTGAGTTATTGATCTATTGTTGGGGGTTCAATTTCAGCGTAAAGACCTGTGTTCATGATTTAATTGGAGTGATTAATAACTCACTCGCAGGCTAGATGGGAATCAATAAGGATTTCAAACAGCAAAAGTAGTACATTTTCTCCTGTAATGTAGTAGCTGATGGTTTATTATTTGCCCTTGTTTGCCTAATTAAAATCATAAGATTCCTTGGTATGTAGCAGTTCTGTCTGTTTAAAAGCTTCCATCTGGAGCTGAGGATGTGTGCTTGCTTGCCTTCACCTTTGGAGGGGTATCTTTTTAAATAGCTTATTTACTGTATTGTGTGTCTGTCACTCCCATGAGGGGCACAATGTGCCATCACACGTAAAAAAAACAGAACCAAACAAGACAAACACACCTTTAGGAACTACAAGAAGCTTTAGCAATGTCTTCTGACCAGGGAAATAGAGTGGCTCCTACGTCACTGGTTTGTGGGCACTCAGCATCTGCTGAGGAGCAGCACTGAGGAGATCCAACCCATTTGATCCACCCTTATAGCCCTGGATTAAAAAGCCTGTATGAAACTTTCAATCTCATTACAGCCCCAGCATCCACAGTAGGTGCTTTAGCTGCAAATCCAGTTTCAGCTTTGCACTGAGACGTTGCCAGAAGCAGCATTGCTGGGGAAATGCAGTGTGACTTACTTTGGGGGGATTTGAGTGGTGATCCTTCCTCTTTGTGCTGTGGCCCCAATCCTTGTGTTTGGCACCCATTTTCATTCAGCTCCTGCAGCCCTGGTGTGTCATCGTGCCTGCTTACAGCTAA
Source organism: Neopelma chrysocephalum (assembly GCF_003984885.1). Taxonomy (NCBI): domain Eukaryota; kingdom Metazoa; phylum Chordata; class Aves; order Passeriformes; family Pipridae; genus Neopelma; species Neopelma chrysocephalum. The sequence goes on from NW_020897738.1 coordinate 7,791,751, forward strand.
CGTGCCTCGATAGAGCATGGAAAGCTCCCAAATCTCCAGGAATAAAACATCCCATTAAAGAACCATAAAGCAGCAAATCAGCATCAAGTCCGTGGGTCCTGATGCTGTTTCAGTTTCTGGGGGAGGGGGTGAAACCTTTCTGTGCTCCAAGCTTTCACAACAAAGGCTCTTATCTCTGGAGCTGGCCAAGGAAAACATTTAGCATAGTGGGTCTGAATCTTCTTTTTGATTTGGAGAGTCCAGTAAGCTTTCTGGTGGATGTGCAGATTCCTGTGTGTCAATTTAATCCTAATGATGGTAGACCTTTTCTTTTCGATTGACATTCACATCCTGGTATGTGTGTGAGCCACAATCTGAAAACACTGATCTGGATGGAGGTGTTTTGATTTTAAATAAATGTTTCTGTAGGAAATCTTTCCTACTGGTCCTGAAAGAACCAAAGTAATTGTGAATTTAAGTTTTTGATGGGGAGAAAAACTGTAACTAGAGGTGGTCTGGGCATCCTGGCTGCATCAGCGTCACTGGGGTGGTGGTGAGGGATAGATGCAGAGGGATAAGTCATGTCCATGTGGGTGTGAGAGGAGCTCTCTCTGCTCAGGAGTGCTCCTAACATGAAAGTCGTGGAGCATGTCAACCCTTCACTCCCGGGAGCTGCTGGTTCTGTTAAAAATTTGAGCTGCTTTCCGTGTCGTGACGTTATGAAAATGACTTGATGATATTTCACTTTTAAACTCGGGCTCTTCGGAAGGGAGGCTGGGGGAAGACACCCTTGGAAGTTAATTCTGAGGACCAAGCTGACAGCTTTTTGCCACTGCTGCTTTATTCTGGGTTGAAAAGCTGAAGGCTTGTTACAGCCCCAGCATACAGCAATCTAGCAGGTTAAATGACTTGGGCAACACAGTTTATTAAAACTGGCAAGTGCTCGCTCCAGTTCTCTTCCTGATAGTCAGGGCTGTCTGGGAGAGTAATTGATAGTGGCAGCTGTTGGGAGGGTGTTTCAGATTGCAGCAAAGCGATGGGACTTGACAGACAGCTCTGTACAAATGAACTGAGTGATAGGGGCCGAATCCAGAGCGGGCTGGGAAGGAGCTTCCCGCTGGAAGCCAAGGCAGCGCCGGGTCTCAGGGATGGGCTGGGGGAACAGTGCCAGGAACAAAGGCCAGCTCGGCAGTGCAGGCTCAGAGCCAGGTGTGAGGGTTTGTGCTCGAACTCAGCTTGCTTTCCTCTGTGAGAAAACATTGTCATTATTTGTGGAGAGCCCACCAGCAGCCTGTGGTGTTCAGAGGAGCCCACGTCACAGGAGAACGTTGTGTAGTTCTTCTGTCACAACAGCAACTTGGCCTTTGCTTCTCAATGCTAAAAATCATTCACTTTACACACCGTGGACCCTTCCAGACAGTAGTTAGATGTGCAAGTCCCAGGTCTTTATTTCTTATCTTGAGCTGATTTGTGTTAAAATAGGTGGAGGAACTCTGTGCCCCATATGTTGGGTGCTTCTGTATTGTGGCTCTGCTTGCCTTGCCTTCACAAACCAGCCTAATCATTTAATGTCTTAAGTAGTGCTACCCTCCTAAAATGCAATGAAAAAGCCATCTATATAAAAGCAAAAGCCAGCTAGGGATAAAGAATTAGCACTTAAATATTGATTTTCACTTGTAAGCACTCTAGCAGTGTCAGTGTTATCGCTGCCAATGCAATCTTGTGCTTATGTTGTGTTGCATATCCACAATACATTATGCAGCAGTCTTAAAATTCAATATAAAATAAAATAAAACACTAAATGTTTACTGATGTTCACTGAATACACTCCTTTAGTTACTTCTTTGGTTTGACCTACTGCTGTAAAGTCATGCTTTTCTTTACTAGCTCCCCTTGCTGATGCTTCCAAACTCTTCTCTGGGACTCATCAACATGCTCTGAAATACTCAGCTTCTTGCCACATATAATTCCTGTGGTGATGCTCTTTGCAGCGTTTCTTGCTGGAATTGTAATGTGGAGCAGGGTTCATCATAGCCAGCCTGGCCTGTGTCTGTTTTTAGGGATGTGTATGGGGTGGATGGATGGGCTGCAGATGGTGCTTGTTGTGTTTCTTGGGAAATTGCCATTGGTAAAGATGTCATTGATGGATGTAGGAGAGGAATTTCTTTCTCACATCACCCCATCACCCTTGCTGTTTGAATGCAGCGAGGGAGGCTGCAGGGAGACTGCAGAAAGCCGTCTGAATGACTCCACTTTTCTTTTTTTCAAGAGACAAAGGAAAGGCGTGCAAGCAAGATTAGATTATTTCCAATCACATTGTACGTGTGTTGACAGTCTCCTTTCAGCAGCAACCAGCAGCTTGCAAAGAGCAAGAGGCAGGGCTGGAACTGCTGTTGCCCTAAGTACTGTTTGTATAACACAGCAACTGCTTATTGGAGTTCTCAAAGCAGCCTTTACATGTTTAATCCCTTGCACTTGAGCTACTCTTAATCAGCTTGAAAGCAAATTCCTGTAACAGAAAGGTTTAATTTGTGTCTGGGACTTTCTGTATTGTGTTTAGCCTGCAATGCCATGTAGTTACACACTGGCAGGCATGTCACCCTGTGCAGCCCTGGGGATGGGCAGTGCACGGCTGTTCCAGTCGCAGATTCTGAATTCAGGCAAGTTTCACATGGGATATTGGCTGATGGTCTTTCAGGTTCAGATAACTCCTTCTGAAACCCTCTTTATACAGCAATTTAAACCGTAGTTGACTTTAGGGTTTCCCTTAAACTTCACCTCTGATTTCCGCAGATTTACACCAGCAGTAGCTAAAGCTCTCTGTGCTTTTAAAGATGGTAAAGTGTTCATCTTTGCCAGCCTAAGTTGGAATTGGATGTAGCCCAAGACATAGGAAAGTTAACATTTTGCAGTGCTCCAAATGAACAAATTAGTTGATCGAGGAGGCAAGAATTACTAATCCTGGGTTGTTGTTACTTTTCTTATTAGAGCAGTTTCAGCCCTCCCTCCCCTGTCTCTCGCACTCAGTCATCATTCATCCCCGAGATCAAGACATGTTTCACTGTCTACTCATTTAAGAAAACCTCTCAATGGAAGAAGTCCAAAGTGTTTGGTTAGAAAATAAACAAAAGTTGGCATGCTGAAAAGGGGTAGCGCTCTGCACGGTGGAGAATGGCAGATGTGATCCAGCCTTCCCCTAGCATGGCTGAAACATGAATCATTGCAAATGTCAGATTTCCTGTGAAGGGACAAGCTGAACTGACATGCGTTCAGGTTTAATTAAGGTTGAATTATTGGAGCTGACTGTCAAATTGGCTCAGCCTGTTATCATTAAGCATGAAAATTACTCTAGGACTTGGTAAAAATAAACACATTTTTGCCTCTAGAACGCTGTGGCGTGGTCGGGTGGGCCTGTGTTTTTGTTGGGGTAGTTGTGCTCAGCTCCATGGGTCCATCTGCTCAGAAGGGCTGGATGAGGAGCCCAAGAACAGAAATTTCTGGAAGGATCTCAATTGAACCTGATCCACCTTGCACAAAAGCGAATATTTGGTTGCTTTCCTTGGGACATCTCCATGTGTGAGCAGCACTCAGCCTGGTCACAGCTTGGGCACACAAGAGTGTAGTTTCTTAGGAGGGATATTCAAGCATCCTGTGGAGAAACTGCAGAGTTTGAGACCCTGATCAGAATGGGCAACATCTCTCGTTAAAATCATTAACTTTCTGAGGGGTTCCAGGCAAGGTGGCTCAGAGACTTCCATGTGTGCATGGCAGCCATCAGAAAGAGAAATGGCAAGTCACCAAAACACGGGGCTTTGCCCATTCCTGGGTGGTGGCTGAGAAGGTTTGGGGATTCCACTGGCTCAAATGTTTCTCCACCCTTGCCCATGAATTCCCACCATGTCTTTCCCTTCTCGGTGCTCCTGCTTTTGTGCAGCAGAAGGAGAGAAGATACTCACGCTCGTGCCTGTGGCTTTTCTGGGGAAGGGGAAAAACAAGCATGTGGATATTTTCATTGTTGTCTTGAATGAAACACAAAAACATCGCAGTCCTGCAGCCTGAGAGATGGGAGTTGGCAGCAGAAATTAGTCATGTACCCCTAGAACTAACAAACACAACCAGGCTGGCTGGTCAGTTCAGTCAGCAAGGGAGCCTGAGCTTTTGCTTTGAGAAAATTGCAAATGAGAACTAATGCTGAAACCACAGGGAATCGATAGTTGTACATAAAACTGGTCAAACAGCTGCTTTTAATGTGGGACTTCATTGATTTGTTTTGGATCTAATTGACTTTTTACTCAACTAACTTTTGTGGTGCCAGTGTGTTTTGAATATACACCATTAGTCTGCATTGCCCATAATTACCCAATATGAAGTTTAACTCTGTAGGAGGAGGCCTGTTGGGTAGAAAGAGCTGATGGGCTCTGAGGAAACCTCTGCTCAGGAATGAAACCCAGTTGCTTTTAATGGGTAACTCCTGAAAAACAGTGGGATCTACAGCTGGGAATATGCTTCCTCCAAAATGCAGTGTGGGGAGCCCTGGCTTGACTAGGCAATGACAATTTTTCAGTTGTTGGTAATAAAATCTGAGGAACATTTACGAACATAGGTGGCATTATAAAAAATAATGGTGCACAAGAGCGATGAGAATTTGATTTTAGAAATAAATTCTAAGTAGCATTGGAACCAAGTCTAGTTACATCTCACAACCAGGGTACCTGTGATTTGTTGAAAAACAAATTCACTGAAATGAGAGTTAGCCTTATATTTATTGTAGAGAATAATGTAGGACCTCCAGACATTGTGTCAAACCTGTAAAGATGTATAAGGTGCTGTAAAGTACAGGGTTGATAGTACTTCTTGCCAGCCAAAACACTGGTGTTTGGAAAGGCTTCTTTTCCTGTTATTTTGTGGGTTTGAGGCCACAAGACCTCAGACATTTTCAACTGATAAATGTGGTTCATATGTTTCCATTCGTCTTCTCATGTTCTGAATTTATACATATGTAGTGATGACTTGATTGATTGAGGGCTGAAGGAAGTGGTGCTATGGTGAGAGTGCAAGCAGAGCCAGAAGCAGTGTGGGAAGCTGCCTTTTATCTCAGGGAAGGAGATGCCATCACCACGTGGGCACTTTGGGTGCAGAACATGAGCTGGTGTGCTGCAGGCTCTGATTCATCGCTGTCCTCCTCTCACTGCCACCAGCACGAGGGTGCTCAGGTCCTCAGAGCAGCACTGAGGGCTCTGGCCTTGCCTGGGCTGGTTCACAAACGCCTGGTCAGAGCATCTGCACGGCCAGAATTAGCTCGTGGTGTGCGTTGTGTGTTATTTCCACCTCCTACACCAGGAACTGGCTCGGTCCTTTGATGAGATGGGAAAGTTTCAAAGGTGGAATTTGTTTGTGAGGGTGTTGGGAGCATGTTAATTGAGAGGAGGTAGCATCTCTCGCGTGTCTGCGAGCCAGCAGAATGCAAACAGCCCCCAGCACGTTTTGGTGGGTCACAAAAACACGTATCCTGAAACTCAGAAGAGCTGTGTGTGCAGGGTGGGACGTGTGCATGTGAAACACATCCACAGCATCAGTTCTTGTAACCCTTGAAGAGCTTTTCTTGGATACACAGATTAGGTCAAAAAGGGAGTTACAGTGGGAGTGGAATTGCTTTCATGTTGGTCTTTTCAGTTGTCTTTGACCTTTTGGATACTGCTTGATCTGAAATATCTCTCCTTTCCTCCCTTTTCCCTTTCCAGCCTTTTAACCCTCTGGGCTGCTTTGTTTAGCTTAATTATGAAAAATGGCAGTATTTGGCATCAGAGAAGGAGTAATTCCATATGGAATTCCCACTGTGCATTTTGCAAGGTCACAGTATTCCTGATGTTTTGGCATGCCATGCTTACAGTGTGCACTACTTGGGATGAGCAGGACTACACTTGGGGGCTCACTGAACTTCCCACACAGACATCCCAGATAGTCCCCTCCCTAGAAAGCAGGTGGGGTATCACTAATGATTAGTGCTTGGATCAGTTGAGCTGGAGCTGAGCCTAAATGCAGTGTGGGTTACCCTGACAGATCTTTGAGAAAGAGAAATGTCATAATGGTCAGGCTTGTGTCCATGAGTTCATTATCAGCCTTAAAACTTCCACAGAGCAGGAAATGCTGTAGCAGTAACTTGAGACATGTTCACACTCCTGCTGTACCCAACCTTGGGACTCGGAAGGAGTCACAGAGCTGGATGTTCTCTGTAGTATGCATTCATTTAGTGACAGCTAAGTCTCTCACACACATGCTGAAAGTACTGTAGACTGGCCAGTCAAGGACAGCGGAAGGACAGACACAAACACACATCCATCTTGTGGCAGCAGCGCTCCCACGACGCTCCCACGAGCTCCAGCATGACTTGTTTTTTCCCAGGCACGTGTTCCACCAACCAGGGGAAGAAATGCAAACCTTTCATCGTGCGCTTTGTTCTCTTTCTCGTTGCTCCATCAGGTCCCACCTTGAATGACAAGCCAGAAGCGAAAGCAGCCAATGTCCCAAAGGTGTCTGGGCTAGAGCGGAGCCGGGAACTGAGCACCGACGTGCCCTTCGCCCTGCCCATCCCCAGCCCCCAGCCAGTAGCTGCCGTTGTGACTTCGACTTCCTCAGCGCCCACGTCAAGTGCCAGAGCAAGCCCGCTGTTGAAGAAGGAGCCAGTGATTTCAGCACCAGCACCACCAAGGCTCACGCCTCAGCCGCAGCCTCGGCCACAGTCACAACCTCAACCTCGGCCGCAGTCGCAGCCTCAGCTAATCCCTGACCTTCGGAGCCAACCTCCGAGCCACATCCCTCCGCCTCTCAACTACCAAGTGCATCACCAGGTGGCCCACAACGGACTCAACAATATCAGGTAGGGGAAGGGACGCCCGTGTCACCCTTGTGCTGCTGCTGGGCTCAAGCTTGTTTCATGTGGGGCAGGAATAGGTGAGACAAGCACTCATCTGGGTAAGATGGTCCATGTTTGGATGTTGGGCTTTGTGGGCTCGCTCCACAGGCTGGATTTTCCAGCAGTGGTGGATCAGTGCATTTGAAACACGTGATGAATGCTCCTGTTCTGGGAGAAAGGCATGTGTTCCTTTCAGTCCAGTTTCTAGAGGAATTTTGCACTGTCTTGGGAGAGCTGGCTAATTCTGTCCTTAGGAATTTAAGGTGGTTTCAGTTTGAGCAACACCCTTGTTTCATATTCAGAAGTACTTCCATTGAAGTACGTGTGTTCTTAGTTATCAGGTTTTTTGGTTCACCAGCATCAAAAGAGGGATACCTGTATTGGAGAAGGCTGTGTCCCTTCCAACAGGGCTCCCATGTGAGCTGGGAAATCTGCTTCCATCTGACATGTCCAGATCTAACAGGAGGCTTAGCTCTGCTGTTTAAATTGCCTCCATCCAGTAAGTGGGATGGGTGGAAATGGTATGGATAAAACATTTCTAGAGAAAAGAGTTCAGTCAGTCAACTGGAACCTGTATAGTCTTTTTGCTGGTACAGAAAACATGCCTTACCTCCCAAACAAGAGCTAAGCTTGTTTAAACAAGATGAGAAAACTGATTTAAAGCATAATATTTGGCTGCACAAAGGTCAGAATATGAATACAGAGAGCTGCCATTAATGTGTATTTCATAGTGTCCTGCATACTTAAGCTCTGTTGTGGTTTTACCCTGTAAATGCCACCACAGTATAAATGGTGAATAATATTTCAAACTATTCAAGATCTCTCGGAGGTTTAGATTGCAAAAAATAATCAGTGTTGTGGGAATTACACAACTATTAACTGCAGTGATAGTGTGTTTCAGCCCACAAAACTTAGATCATTAGAAGTGTAGTAATAATAATAGAAGAAGATGTAAAATGTGCATTATTATGAGAAAAACTATTAGCGTGGTGTGCTTTTACATGTTTGTGTGACTGCAGCTGCACAGCAGATACAGCGTGGTCCCACAGTCACTGGCACTGTGCAGCTCTGCACACCCAGAGCAACAGAAAAAGGGATCTGAATCGTTGCATCACATGATCTTAAGGGCATCCATGGCCACTGCAAGGTCATCAGAGGCTAAGGAAAGGTGCAAAATCCAGCTACCTCTGTGGCCATCATCAGCATCTCAAAGATAGCCACGAGGGCTGAAGCACCAGAGGAAACATCACTCCTGAGGGCCCAAGGCCCATCCTGCCCCATTGGAGAAGTTCATTAAGATTTGTTAACTGCCTTCATTGCCATTAAGACAAGCAAAGCATAGCTTAGGGAGATGGGTGTTCGTAGTTGTGCTGTTCCTGCCAGTGTATTCTTACAGTGTTTCAGTCTTGTATGGTAACATTCTCTGTCTCTCTCCCTTCTCTCCCTCCCATCTTTCTCTCCCTGCAGCCGGAGCAGCAGTGCTAGCAGTGCAACGAGCATCAGCCTCCCGAAACACCTTCCCCTGTCGCCCCAGATTCCTCCTCACCATTCCTCCGGCCCGGCTCTGCCCCTCTCCATCTCCAATCTTGCTACCTCGCACTTCTCTCTCAGATCGCAGGCCCAGCACCAGCACCATCCGGCCATGTTCGCCACCCCACCCACGCTGCCACCTCCACCAGCGTTACCCACCAACAGCCTCGTGATACCAGGGCACCCTGCGGGTAGGTTCCCTTCTTCTGCCAGGGCTGGTGTGCCGTGCATGCACTGGAGGGTGTGGAGAGATGGGCTGGCTGGTGGGCAGGTACAGCCCCGTGACACGGAGCCCTCCATGGGCAGCGAGCTCTGGGACTGGGGCAGCGCTCGTAGAACAGGTAGGGAACCTGCACGTGCTTCACCAGATGAGGGATTGTAGGCACAGCGCTGTAGCTCCCTGTAAGAAGTCTTCAGAACAAAAATTTTCAAAAAAAAAAAAAAAAAAGAGGTCCTTTTTAGGGTGTGAGTTGTGCAGTGTGGCATTCCAGTCATCAGGCGTTTTTTAGATTAACAAGGGACTGATGAGGAGTTTGCCATTCTCCCCTTCTCCTCTCTCCCCACTCTAATGAAAGCTGCTACTGTTGGAACTGATGTGAAAATACTGTTTCTAATTGTCCCAGACAGTTATTGTAACTGAACACTTGAATCTGACTGAATCCCCTGCTCTGATCCTTCAACCAGCAGCACATCCTGCTGGCAGAGCAGGATCCTCTGTCTGCAGCAGCACCAGTGCTCTGTGTCCATGGCTCCATGGCCCTTCTGTCCGAGTCAGGGGCAGCTCAGCTGACAAGCTCTGCTGTTCAACTCTCACAATCTTTGCGTCCTTTTAAAAAGTTTCCTTTGTTCACCCTGGCCCCCATTATATTGTCACTTCTGCCCTGAACACCCTGTTTATAGCTTATCCATTAGCCTACAGCTGTCCCTGGAAGAGACCCTGGCAGCTGGAGACTTCCCAGCAACTTTCACTTGCTGGGGCCTCCTTTTGATCTGGCATTTGACTCCACAACTAACTCAGCAGGGATTAAACAGGACAAGCATTTTGCAAAAAACGCACCCTGTGTTTCCTATGAAGTCAGTTAAAGGAATAAGGAAAGGGCAGATTTGCTGTGGAAAAATCTGATGGCCTTGCATCCCCTTTTTTTTTTTCTTCCAGTAGCTAAATAATGTCTCATTATTTATAACTGCTTCTTTAAGTGAAAGAAAAAACATGAATTGGTCCAAAGTGAGCTCTCAGAACGACGATAGCCAAAAGTGCTGTGGGTTCCTAGCCAGAGGCAGGACCACATAGGCCAAAGCTGGCGGCTTTCACGGGCCCTGGCACCATCTAGAATTTCAACCACATGGCTGGGAAGATGTTGGCAGCGCTGTGGGAGACCTATTCATTGCTTCCCCTGTTTAAGGCAAAGGACTACTGTGATGGAGACTTTGAAAGCATTGCAAAAGGAAATAGCAAAGCACTCACTAAAAGCATGATATTGCAGTCACTGAAAGCAAGTATGTTTTCACCATTAACTTCAGGAGGTGCAAGATCAAGTGACCTATTCACATTCAGCAGCTTGCCAGGAAACAGTAACAGTCTTGCTCCTACTAAAAGGATTTCTCCTGCAATTTAAATAGGAGAAGCCTAAGTTAGTGGAGGGAAAGGTCTGGGCGTCTAACCCTGCAGACAGTGAAATGCCTCTTGTCTGCACTATATGAAATGCCTGCAAAGTGGCACATCATAAAATCAATACAGAGTGCTGCAGAGCCAGGAGCTTCTGTTGTCATTCACATAAAAGTTTCTTAAAAGCAAACAATATTTCTGAGCAGCCCTGAAGAGCGAGACAGGAATGCGCTTCTGGTGGCGTTTCTTCCCTTTGAAACCTAAAGCTAATGCAAGTAACACAGGAGCAACCCTTGTGTGGGTTTCTGCCCTCTGCTCAAGGGCACCAAGGCTGCTCTGATGCAGGATACACGGAGGAAACAGTGGTCTGTGTCTCTTCTCTTCGGAATGTGAGGGCACCCTGAGCAGGGCTGACGTTTTGGGGCCATGCCCGCCTCACGTGCACACACAGAGCAGGGGTGTCTGGGCATCCAGAGGGCTGCTCAGGCTCTCTGCTCCTGGTTGTGTTGTTACATGACTGGACCTGATGGATGAGGCATCACTGGCAGATACAAGAACTCAGTTCTGACTGTGACATTGCTCGGAGCCCCGCACAGAGCCGGGTTATTCCTTGGCCATCCCATCCTTCCCGTGAAGCAGCCACTCCTCCGAGTGCCACACGGCTTCTCCAGACATCTCCAGGCCTTTCCTTTTGCTGACAGAGGCCAAAGCTGTGGTACGGGGCTATGGGCTGGAGCCAGCTGCAAATCTATCAGTCTGACTTCAAGTCTCTTAAAGAAATTGGATATCAGAGCACTTGGAACTGCCAACTCGCTTTTATCTCTCCCTCCAGAGAAGTGGATTATCTTGATGCTAACAGAAGGATTCAGTTTCTTTAAGTCACGCCAGATTTAAATGCGTAAACACACGCACACATGAAATCATACTCATATTCTCTGAAGAGGTTAGGTTTTTGGACCTAAGTGCTTTCAGCCTGTGGGGTTTTTTTCTTATTTGCTCAATCCAAGGAGAACCCATTATAGACTCTTTTGCTCCAGTGCCTTAGGCTCAGTATCACAAGTATATATACTTTCTGCTTTTGAATTATTATAATGATTGTAGCAGTACACAGTACCTACTCTTAGCAGTACATTTATTACTGAAAAGCAAATGACTTAGGCACCCAAAATTTGCTTTGAAATGTGACTTTCAATTGGATGTAGGCTTCTAAGTGGTAGTAGAGACCTTGAAGTTCCCCATCAGCCTGCTTGTTTCTAAAGATCTTAACCACATCACTTCAGAAAGTGATTGATTTAGACATTTCTAATGTTACTGTAGAAAATTGAACTTAAAGGAACCCCTGCAGAACATGAAATAAAACTTTAAAGTGCAGGTGTTCTTTTGCCCCTTTATATTCGGAACTGTAGTTTGAAAGGGGTGTTACACCGAAAGAAGTGGATTCATGTAAATTCAGAAACAAGTAGGTCAGTCAGGACTGGCTGTGTGTCATCCACAGCTTTGGGCACAGGTTGCTCCTTGCTTAGAAAATACATAACATTGAGTGCTGATCCCTGTTTGAAGTTCTTAGGCAAAGCCACAGATGGATTTAATTGATACCAGCA
>NW_020897738.1:7803389-7923380 GCF_003984885.1 Neopelma chrysocephalum
CTTATTGCAAAGAAGGCCTCGATTTTGATGGATGTTTCTGGTCACTGCATGCATGTCTTGGGGCTGAGGAGGGGGAGGATCTGTTGAGGAATGGCTATCCAAGCAGATAGTTTATAGCCACCCAAATCCATGGTTACCTCGCTGCCTTGTAGATCTTGTCAGAATTTTACCTCTTAAGTGTGTATATTTAGAGGGCCTGACACACCCACATAACACACGTGTTGTGTTTGCCTGTGGGTCTCCTCTCCAGCAGAAGCAGGTCAGTATGGCTCATTTCAGAGCGAGCTCTTGGCCTCCAGACGGGGCGAGGCTGGTGCAGGAAAGTCCAGCCACTGCGGCGTGGGACTGGAGCTCTGAGGTGTGATCACAGAGACCCCTCGGTGCCGGGGAGGAGGAGGAGGAGGAGGAGGAGGAGGAGGAGGAGGAGTGTCCTGGGGCGGGGCCGGGCGGAGGTCGCTCCCCGCGGTGTTTCCTGCCGTGCTGCCTCACAGCGTGGTGTTCTCGTGTTTTCTGCTGTGCTGCCTCACGGTGTTCTCGTGTTTTGTTTTCTGCTGTGATGACTCATGGTGTTCTCTCTTGCCTTTAGATACCAGCCTGTTGATATCATTCAACCAACCAATCATGTATTGCCAGCCTCATTCGGGGATTCTGATTGGTACTTTGTCACAGGCATCTCTCTTACCTCCACCAATGAGTCCTCACGTAGAAAACCACCACAGCATGACCTGCAGAAACAGGGAATGCCAGGTGAATATTGACTCTTTCTCCTCCGTCTTTGTGGTACTCACAGGCCCACGGGCCTCTGTGTCTTTTTTTTTTCTCTCTCTCTCTCCTCTAGATCACGAACTGCTCAGGCAAGAGCTGAACAACCGGTTTTTGGTTCAGAGTTCGGACCGGGCCGCTGCCTCACTTGGCCCGGTGCCGCTGCTGAGAGCGGAGTTTCACCAGCACCAACACACGCATCAGCACCAACACACCCACCAGCACACATTCACTCCTTTTCCATCCAGCTTGCCCCAGACGCCGCTCATGCCGCCCTCTGCACCTCCCATGGTGCGTACCCCAGCCCAAAATGTGAGGATAAGTAGAGCATCTCTGGTCAAAAAGCCTAACCCACTCTTGTCAAACAAAACCCAGCCCTCTTCATTTCAGCCAGGCGTGCTCTCCCCGCCCTTCAGCACTCCTGAAGGGACCTCCTTTCCATCCACAGCCTCCACACCAAGCCTCTGGGTCCCCCATGCTGCTACCCATGAGCAGATACAGCACCCACGAGACAGGTCCAGAGTCCCTTTAGTTTCCTTTTCGTGTGTCGTGGGGTGTATTTCTATTCCCCCTTTCCCAGAGCCAGCTGCCATGACACACCAAAAGACACCAACGAGGATGCCACAAGATGGGTGGCTTCCAGTCCCAGACACGGTGCCCACAACTGCTCAGGGCAGGCAGACTGTGCTGGCTCACCCAGAGCTCTCACCACAGTGCAGCATCTCATCCCATACGAGTTTTGTCCCTCTTCCTCCTGATTCCTAATCTGTATCGATTTTGGCATTTTATTACTTGATTACATCAACAACCACTAATTTGTGTGTGGCTGGTTCTAGTGGGAGAGATCCTCCTGACGGTGTAATAAGTATTTTGTCACTGAATTTGCTTGTAACACAACGGGACTTTGCTGCAGCTGTTACAAAATTGTTAGAGACCTGCTACAAATGGATTTTGTCAGTACTTTAAAATGCACTCTCTCCCCATTTCTGGCAATTACTTTGTGAGATTGAAAGCACAAGATTTAGCTTTTTCCCCCTTCTCAGTTTCACACTGTGTCCAAAACACAGAAATAACCCTGTTCTGCTAAGGCTGGCAAATGCCAGGAGCAACAGCCAAAGCAGCATTTGGGAAGAACTACCAAGGACTCAAGGAGCATAATGTTTCTCACTTTCCCACTGCTGACTGCCCGATGACATTCTTGGGTTGTAATCTGCTTAGCAGTGAGACAATTAAAAGCAATATCATCCACCCAAAATCCAGCCCCAGGTGTTTGCTCAATGTACTCATGTGTAAACACCTTCCCTTCTTTTCTCGGGCTGTGTAAAACAATCCTGAATCTTTTCTCAGAAGTCTCCTGTGTTATTTAAGAACTCTGATACCCGAGCCTGTGAACAGCTCCCTCCCTCCCACCCGTGCCTGTTGATGTCAGCCTTCAGACCAAAAAAAACTTGCAAGGCTCTTTTGTTATATTTCACTCACATCTTCTTATATTCCACTAGATCAGGTCTGCTAATCCCAACACCAGAGAGGAGTGTTGAAATTTACAGCTGCATGTGTTTGGTAATTTATGGTATTTACACTGGAGGGGACATGGCTCCAGTAATAACTGTAATTAATGAAATTACAAATCTACTCTCCTGCACATAGAGGAGTGTGAAACAGCAGCTGACTTGCCAAATAAGCAGCTTTTCATGGGGTCCTACAGCTCCCTTCCCTGCCTTCTTCCCCGCTCCCTCCTCCCCAGCAGAATGTACATACTGTTCAGAAATGCAATGTGTTTGTGCTTTGGTTTTGCTTCTGAGATGGTACAAGACAAATGGGGCACAGACTACACACATGGAGGTGGTAAAACCCCATGCTGGAATGGGAAAGGTTAGCAGTCACCTTTTCTCTGGGGCACTCTCCCTTTTGCAGGGGAAGGGGAATATATGGAGATTTGTGCATCTAAAGCGATTAAGCCCTTTCCCAAACAATTTTGGTTCTTACAGGAACACAGAAAAAGAGGAATTGGCATTGGCTGCCCCACAGTAGATGTTGGGGTCTGATGGAAAATGTTCCTCACCTGCTAGTCTGTGACCTAGTTCAGTGATCCAGGGGCAGATCCCAGATCTAGACCTGGAGCTGAACTTCCCCACATCTTGCTGTGCTGCAGGTGTCAGGACTGCTCCCTTCCCAGTGAAGGAAGCTCTTCTTGCAGTGCCTGAGACAGGGTTCTGCAGTGAGCTTTGCAGCACCCAGCAAGACCCAGGGGCTCCTCTGTTAGCTTTGGGAAGTCAGTGAGCTCCCCCATGAGCGAGTGTGGAATAACCAGTCAGTTCTGCTCTGTTCAACGCTGTGCACACGGGCCATCATTATTTGTCTGTGTTGAAATGCTGATGTGTCTGCTACTGCCAAAACCAAACTCACCTCTTTTCTGTTTTTTTTTCTCTTTTCTTTCCAGTTTGACAAGTACGCTCCCAAATTAGACAACCCCTACTTTCGACATTCCAACGTGAGTGCCCACCTTTCCAGTTGGTTTCTTTGTCAGTGGTTCTGCTTGCTCTTCTTTTGCTTGTTTTCAGTTGATGAGTCATGTTTGGGTTCATTCATTCCTAAAGCTCTTTTTTTCCTGTCTTGATTTTTATCTTTTTAAGGTACGAAATTTCCTTTGGGCTTTTTTAATTTTTTTTTTTTTTTTTAAATCTCTTGCCTACTGCATTTTTGCTGCTGTGGCTCTGTATCGCTGTGCCTGGGATGGCAGGGAATGCGCAGGAATTGCTCAATCAGTGGTCATTGCAGTATCTTTGCAGCTGGTGCTTCTCCCAGTGCAGCAGCCCGGAGTGCATGGCTCTTTTCACAAGGTTTTGCTCAGGTCACAGGAGTAAGTCAGACTGGTGGTTTCTTCCTGGTGCTCCCCACTGCTCCAAAGCACAAAAACTATATGTTTTGGGACTTGTAAAACTGCTGTATGTGCTCAGGAGAGGCCTAAGCAAAATTTAACCCAGCCTACACAACTGCAAGGTGGCGTGCACGTTGCCTGTGGTTAGAGTGCAGTGCAGCATCTTGTGGTTCTTTTTTGCTTTGAAAATTAAAGCAAGTCACATTTCAAAACAGGATTGATTTGTTTGCAACTGCAGAAAAATGCAAAGTTAACGAAAAGGGAACATAAACCCCAAATTATGCTCTGTGCTTCCTGCAGTAGTCCACAATTTTTAAAGGCACACTCGTTCAGCACTATCTAGAAAATTCATCAGATGAGTGCATTTTCCAAGTTTTGGCTTTGCTCTTAAAAATTTTGAAAGCAAATTTGGAGTGTATTTTCACTGTGGCACTTGGTCAGCACAGTACTATTTTTGTGTGTGCCAGGCTTGGCACCTACCTCCATTATTGTTCAAGTCGTCCTGTGACATAAGCATCTCTTTTTCTTTTGTAGTTCTTTCCAACCTATCCTCCAGCAATGCCTGGAATGCCACCCATGCTTCCACATTCAGGTCCCTTTGGGTCACTTCAGGGAGCATTTCAACCGAAGGTACAAAACTTCTTCTTCTGAAGGCTTTGTTCTTTTGCTGGGAGAGAAACTGTGTTCAGAGTGGTGTCTCTGGTGATTTTGTAGCACATGATTTAAACCCGCAGAAACGCAGCCCAGGGTTGGAAGCGATCACCCCACAGAACTGGGAGCATCCTCTGCACAAAGCAGCCAACACTTTAGCAGAAATTTTCTCTTGGCACTGCAGATCCTTCCTTGGAAAAGGATATAGTGGTTCACTTGGGAGGTCAGCTGAAGCTGGAGGAGAAGCACACAGTCAAGTGCATTATTTGACTGAAACATTTACAGCTCGTAATAGACCGATGAGTCCCAAATCATTTTATGAATCTAATGGTCTGAGATTGCAAAAGATAAACTGTGTTTATTCCCAGAAAAAAAAAAGCAATGAGAATTTGACTGCATAAGTGTGGGAACAATAGGGAGAGACTGCTCTAAATGGGTAGAGCAATTTGAAGGAGCTGAATTTTTATTCCCAGCTCCAACACTGTCTGACCTTGGGCAAGTCGCTTAAACCTTCTGTTCCTCAGCTTCCTCATCTATAAGGTTATCTTGCAGTGGGTTTTATAAGGGTTGATTAATGCCTGCAAGCTTCTTTGAGATAATGTGTTTGAAAGGTGCATTGCAGCTGTAACATGTCATTACAACTAGCACTGATTGGCATTTGGAAATGTTGCCATGATAACCCCCATTTTTGGCGAATTCTGTGGTGTGCACTGCTTTTTTTTCCCCCTCCCAGACATGTTCTTTTTATTACCTATTTATAAATGTGCGGAACTGTTAAATCTCTCCAAACAAGAAAAAAAAATAGGGTTTTATCTGCACAGTATTTGTTTGAAAATTGAGCACTTACTTCCTTTGTCAGGTGACATGTTTAGCTTCCTCACATGCTGTGATTTTAGAGATTTCTTATCTTGGGCTGCATTTCCATAGAGCTCTGCTGCTGTGTTAGGAGGACCAGCACAGTAGCCAGGCCATTCCTGTCTGCATTTGGAAGGTGGTTTCCATAACCATGCCAGGCAGGTCTGTGGGATGTGCTTCCCTCAGCAGTCTCCCTGATGTCAGTGCAAGCCAGTAATTAGCAACTGCTGCAAATCAGGCTTCTTACAACCTCCCCCCTTAACTTAATGTTTTTAATGGAAGCTGGAGCATTTCCTCAGCGCCCACCGAATGGGAGTTTTGTGTGTAGTGGCTGCAGGCCTAGAAAAGGATCAGTTCATCAAAGCAGAGGGAGGAAGAGGGACAGAACACATCCATCCCTTGATGGAGTTTGTCTGCCAGTGTTAATTGTTGTTATTTTTGCAAGGGATGCCAGGGAGTCCCTACAGACCCCGAGTTGTCAGGGTGTGAACTCGATCTTCCAAGAAAAGGAGTTGCACAAATAAGGTGGAAGTGCCAAATTCTGCTAGCAGGCAGCTAGGGCTGTGCTTTGCCATAAGGCTGCTTCCTCTTGATGAGGAGCTGCTGGTACACTGATGGCATGGTCTTCTGCTTTCCATCTTCATTACAGAGCTGCTCAGATTCCACCTCACTGTAAAATACCATTAGGCCAAGGGGAAGCAGTTACATAGCAAGAGAGGAAAAGTGAGCAGAGACCCTTTACATTTTTAAGCAGTTCCTAGTGCTGTGTTATAACCAGCTTTTCGTTCATTTTAATGATAGATACATCCAACATTTGCTAGCTTGAGTTTAAGCAGTGCAAGGTGACACTGGTGCCGTGGTTAATCACTGACATCACTTGATCTCTGGACAGTGCTGTATTTACATACAATCTAACATCTGAAAAAGAGAGGGACAGCTTAAAAAGTGGATCTGCCACTTTGGCACATTATTTTACAGTTTCCTAGAGGAGACAGAGCTCAACTGCTAGGCAAAGCCACTCCAGTTATTGTTACTGCATCCTTTTTCCATGCTCTCTCCCTCCCAAGCTGTTTGACTAAAGCCTTCCTGATCACTGCAGACCTGATGACTCGGTCTTGGCGCGCCGAGTCCTGCGCTTCTCGCTTTCCAAAGCAGAGGTCTCGGTTTTGTTTTTCCCCTTCCCATGTCCGTTGCCTACAGCTGTGCAAGTCCACTGCACATAAATCCAGGCTGACGGTGAACTTCTCAGTGAGTTTCCCAAAGGCCATTTCTCACGAGCTAAGAACTTGAAAAGGTCACAAGTATTCCGTTTGCTTTGCCGGAGGAAGCATTCACGTCTTTCTCCGGGGGACAAAGGGACAGGATGACACCGTGCTATTAACATGTTGTGATCTTAAAGCTCTTGTCTGTATGATAGCTGTAACTTATTTGCCACCTTATATATACCTCAGCTGTCAGAGAGGCCCTGAGAGCTCAGCTCTGCCTGGGGAGTGCATTGACTTACCTACACACACACACACATGAGAATTCTGTTCTTAATGAGTCTGGAAGTTGCCTAGCCTTAGACAAATGAAAACCTGTCTTCCCTCCCACGCCCATGATTATACTCATGCCTTGCACTGTTTGAAATCTACTATAATTTGACCTAAAATGTGAGCGAAGTAATCTCCTGGGGGATGAGGTTTAACCCTCTGCACTCAGCTGCGCGGAGGCACCAGGTGCAGGAGCTCTGGGAGTGGGAGATGGATGGATGCCAGAGGGAAAAGATAAACGAGTTCTTGGGGATCATCTAGGACAGGGCAACAGGTGGGATCCGGAGGAGGAGGAACAGGGGTTCGTTCAATGAGGTGTTTAATTCTTGCTGGAAAATGATGGGATAAACAATGCAAAGCTATAAAAGACCCACAAGCACCTTCTAAGGTTTCTCATTTTGCCTTGTGGAAGCAAATAGATGGGCTGTTGCTGGTTTAGGCATTGTGTAACCTGGCCCCAGTCAGAGAGGGGCCGTGGTCCAGTGGGTGGAATATTCATGGGACCAGGATGCTCGAGTTGTTCTGTTCCTGACTGCTGTACTGGTTGCTGCCTGACACATGGAGGGAGGCAGGCAGGCCACCTCTCTCGTCCTCTCTCCTGCCTCCTGCCTGTTTTGTCTAAAGAATAAGCTTCTGGGGCAGGGACTGTCTCTTCCCATGCACTTGCACACTGCATAGCACAAGGGGGTGTGATTTCAGTGGGGCTTAGGGGTGCTACTGGAATACTGTTGCTGCTGCTCAATAATATCAGATGACATGGTGGTTAAATGCTGTTGGCTGTCAGTAAGAGATAACATTTAGCACTAATGTAGCAACATGCGTGCTCAGAGCACAGTGCAAACATGGCCTAATTAATGCTGTTAACATCAGATAGAGATGTTAAATGTACTGCTGGTGTGATACAGTATTATTCACGCTCTATTCTTGCCTTTCAGACTTCAAACCCTATTGATGTAGCAGGTAGACCAGGCACAGTCCACCATACGCTGCTGCAGAAGACTCCAGGGGTAGGCAACAATATATAACCTTCATTTCAGCTTCTCTAGATTTACAGTAAACACAGGGATTGCTCATAAGAAAAGGGAGAGCAAGCTGGTGAGCAAATTGGCCTCCAGACTCGGAACACGCAGTCAGGACAGAGGTTTCTTTCTCTGGTGAGACAGTGGCCTCCACCAGTCATAAATTCAAAGGGATGTATTGGCTTCTTAAAACAAAGTCACAGGGAAATGGGGCAGGAAACTCCTTCAATATCTTTTCCCCTAAGCACTGCTTGGAGAGTAGTTTTATGTGCTCCATTTCAGAACGATTACAAGGTTCAGAAAAGCACTGGCACTGTTCAGTTGCTGGCATGAAGCTGCTTTGTTTATCATAAAATTCTGCTGAGTTTGGTTCGAGGAATGAAAGAGAAGTTTTAAGCCTTCTTTAAGCCTTTTAGGTTTCCCATGTCACAGGGGACTTCTGTGGAACATTGCTTTCTAAATGCTTTTACTTGTTCAGAGGAAGGAAGTTCCCCACCTTTCTGTACGTTGGCTAGTTTTAGAAAGACTGATTGTTTTATTTCTGCTTTTTCCATAGGTGTCAGACCCTTATAGGCCTCCAGTAAGAGTAAGTAAGGTTTGTGGGGGATTTTATATACATATTTATACACAGATGCTTTGAGTGTTGTGCATGTGCTTTTGAAATCTAACGTGTCCAGTAGAAAATTTCACGCTAATCCTTCACTTAAAGCAAAATGTCATCATTAGCTCTTCACTGCTTCTGATTAATAACATTTAGGTTGAATCCCAGCCTTATTTTGCATCTATTTATGTGCATTAATAGTTCACGGTATGAAATAAGGGTCACAGAAATAAATGACTGTGCCATGGGCAGACATTCACCAGTGAGCAGATTCATGGTGGCTTAGGTCAATGTGCCTCTGATGTTCCACATAAACACCCTACAGTGAGTCCCACAGCTCAGCAGAAAACAGTGACTTGTTCAGCTGTGGCACTGCTCATCCTGGTGATTGTTTGTCTGAACCCTTTTCCTCCCCAAAAGCAAGTGGCCATAATAACCACGCATGACTTAGCCTGCAGAGCAGCAGGGATGAATGAACAGGGCTCTTTTCAGAGGCAGAACTGTGAACTGTTAGTTGCTTTCTCTTAAGCATGGCATACTGTTCTTTGCTGCCATTCATTTCAGTTCATGATGTGGGGAGTGCAAGTAGGAAAGAACAAGGCAGGGATCTCAGATGTCCACGAGATGAGGGAGATAGCCCACATTCTTCCTGCTTCCTTCTTAATTTAAACATCATCTGCTGCAGTGCAGAAGAAGATGTTGATCACCCATTGTGCCGTTTCAGTAATCAGCCTTTCTCATTGCTTAGCTGCCTGGTTGACAGTGAGGGAAATGAAATGCTCTGTCTGATGTAGATTGCTAACATATAAATTAATCTAAATTCTTGTGCTTTCCACTGCAGAAACCCGGGAAGTGGTGTGCGGTTCACGTACAGATCGCCTGGCAGATCTACCATCACCAGCAAAAGATGAAGGTAATTCAGACAGTTCCTGGAACAAAGCCAAGTCTTTTAGCTTAGAGATTGTATTTTAGTGAGTAATGGGCAGGAAACAGTTACTGTGGTGATTCTCAAGCTTGCCTGTATTGATTAACTAATACTTTCACTCTTTTAACATTTATTGTAGCAACCATAAAGTTTATATAAGGGCAAAGGAGCTGGGTTGAAGGGTGGCAGAATGAGCAGTAGATACGAAGTGCACGTCCAGAAAGAGACAAAGAAAGTGAGGGGGGAGAGTAATGTTTCCCCAAGTCCATCTTTTTTACAAAGCACACACGTTTAATGTCCTTTCCCTTCTGTACCAGTACCTCCCGTGGAGGAGGTAATGAAATGGCTGATACAGTGAAGAACACATTAACAAAGCACAGAGCAGGGGAGGAGATTGATGGCTCCAGTGTTAGAGGTTCCTGCACTGCTGTGATGTTGGGCAGAGGGAGGGGGTTAAAATTCAAGAGGTCACAGGACACAGGTAACCTGGTGTGCTGTTACAGGCTCCTGTGGCAGGAGGAGTAGCTGATAAGGGAGTTTGTGTAGGTTTTATTTTTCCACAGCCCCTGCTGTAGTTTTTTGTCCCATTAATGAAGACTATGCAGTGCTTAACTAGGTGCACTGTCAGCAGTGTCTCTGCAAGTGGTCTATGTCCATGTATTTTTATAAGCAAATATATAATCTTCAGGCTATTGAGAGACTTCTGTGACTTAGGTGCGGTCCTGGCCGTGCTCACTTGTACAGGGCAAGGATAAAAATAGCCTCTGGAGGAGCCTCATGGCTTCCTTTCTCCTTTGCCCCTTGCCTGCATACTGAGCTGTGCTAGCTGCAGGAGGGGCACAGCGTGGGCACGTCTCTCTCTTTCAAACCAGAGAAGCCAAACAGACGAGTCCATCACCCGGCTCTCCAGACTCGTGTCGGCAGCTTTCTGCCCGCAGAGTCATTTTTGTCAGGCTGAGAGCACCGACTGATCCCGGGGTGCAGGACACTTGGTGTATCATGTTCCGTGCTCCAGTGTGTGCTGAGGGGCTGGGATCACTTCAGACCTTATATCTGTGTGGATGGGGCCGAGAGGCTGCGGAGCGAAATGGCCCCACAGAGGCTGTCAGAGCACGGCCCTGTGACCCCAGACACGGCTGTCACTCTCACTAACTCTCCCTGGCAGGGCCAAGGAGGAACGAGCCTTAACTCCCTCTCTTTTTCTCCAATAAAAAAGGAAGTGTGTAACGAGATTGTTTTTTATGTCGTTTGACAGCAAATGCAGCTGGATCCCCACAAGCTAGAGATAGGTGGTAAACTTGACCTGTTCAGCAGACCTCCCGCCCCTGGAGTGTTTCCAGGCTTCCATTACCCACAAGATCTTGCCAGGCCTCTGTTTTCTACCACAGGTAAGGGAAGATCGTTACTTGTTGACAAACAGTCAGTCTATGTCATGTGTGTCCCTACAGCTACATGTGCCTCAAAAATAGGATCAGGCAAGGCTGACCAGGGCTGTGACCAGGGCTCTGCCACCACCTCCAGAGCAGGATCCTCTGCATGTCCCTGAGCTGCAGCACTTGGCTTTCATTCATGTCTGTGCAGCTGGTTCTTATGTGCCTGATTAATAGGCTATGGAGTGATTTTTAAAAGCGATTTTGACAAAACACTTGAAAATGTTTCCATTGCACGGGATTGGAAGTGGCCCCAGTCTCTTTCTTGCTTTTATATTTGCCATGTTCTTCTCAGCTCCTCCACTCACCAAGTTTCTGTTTGTTTTCTGAAAACAAGGGGTTTTTTGTAAAAGGAAAACTTCAATAACAGCATTGAAAATATCACAGAAGGTGTATTTGTGAAGTGTTTGGTTTTTAAATAGAAAATTCCCCTATGTGTTACAAAGTCCAGCAAACTCTAGGGCTTAAAATGGTATATATTGAAATAAAAAAAAAACCAGAGAATTAAGTACAGTTCACATTGATCCATTGCTTTCCAATCTGTTGGAGAAGTAATTACAATTATGCAGTTACCAAAGGGCAGTAAGCTCCACTGTGCTGTCCTCGCTGGCCCTGACCATGGGAGGCTGCAGCTCTGACATTCTGGTTTAGGAGGTCACTGTGGATTCACATGGATGTCTGTCTACCAAATGCCAAGTGTTGGTTTCATTCTGTTCTCAGGCTTTATTTTTTTTTCTGTGCTTGAGATGCTAAAGTCTGTATTCTGAATGAGCCATATCAGTTGATGAGATGTAACTTAGCTCTTTATGTATGTAATTAATTGGCAAATAATGACATTTTCTTCCCTATTGCTACTCTGGTTTTATGATGCAGTATTGCACAATCACCCTGAGTGCAGACATGGTCATGGGCAGCCTTGGTTCAACCTATTGAAATGAATGAGGTTAGAATTCTGTCCCAAACATGACAGAAGAGCAACAGAGGAGGATCAAACTGAAATTTCTGTGAGAACTGAGTTTCAAATATAGATGTTGGATAGCCCTCAGGAACTCCACCATTGCTTCAGTCTGTCTTTCTGCTCTGTCTGTGGATGGAAATTCTTAAGCATCAAATGCACATTTCTAGGAGATATAATCAGTGCTGGTGCCAGCTCTACATCCTAGGGTGCTACCCTGTATTTTGGTCTCTGTAAAGGTACTTTGATAGCACGGGGCCAAGATATTTATTGCACCTACTTGGATGCATAAGCACAGCTTATTTACAAACCTCTGGCTGTTTTCCTGTGGCAGGTGCATCCTTATCACTGTCCTCAGTCTGTCCTGTGTTGTCATTACAAGGACCTTATTTCATGCCTGGTTTTGCTACCAAAGGCTGTTCTGGGCAGAGTTTTACCCTGAGAGGCAGAAAACCACTGGTGCAGTTGGTATCTGGAGTTTTTTCTCTTAAAAGGTGCAAGCTTTTCATTCACAAAAGCAAGAGGGGGAATAGCATGGAAGAGAAACATTAGAGAAAGCAAATTAATAGAAAACTTTCACCAGAGATAAACAACCTTACAGCAACTTGTCCGTGAGTGCATTAATCACAAGGGCCATCACACGGTAAATCTGGGTAAAGAGCACTATCAGCGTGAGCAAACACTGCAGCTGTAATAGAGAGATGAATAAATCTTTTACTCTGCAATATCCCAGGCATTCTTTTCACCTTATCGAGCACGTGTGCAGTCGGTGTGAATCATTGGTTCTGCTGCATTGCCTGGTTACTGTGGGAGACATAAGTTATCTTAGGGCCACCTGTCTCCAGGACGGATGTGGGGCTGCCTGGCAGACGCTATATTTAATAACTGCCTGACAGCCTGCAGTGCTGCTCCCGGCTTCCTCCAGAGGATTTTTTATTATCAGCCCCATGTAGTTGAGTTTGTAAGCCGTCTCCTCTGAAGAAATCTCCCATCCATTATACACCTTCTGAAATCTTAAAGGATTAGAAAGATGACAGTCTCCATCCGTCTTGAAGCACTGGAGCAGTCAGAATGTTTATAGATGGGTACTAGATAGGCCTCGTTGCTTGGGTCTCTCTTAAGTTTCCTCAACTCATTTTCTGGCTGCTTAGGTGTGAGGTGCCCAAGCTGGTGAGGGACACAGAGCTCTGTCTCCTTCTCCAGTTTCATAGCCTGCTCATGTTCTGGACACGTGGCTGCTCATGTTTGCTAGATTTTACCTGTTATTCTTCCCAGCATTAAGGGAAGTTAACTTTTTACTAACAAAGTATATGAGACGAGCACTGTAAAGCTTTATGTAGACATTGGTCTGTTTTGCACATGACTTAACATGTCCCCTGGAAAACGCTGCTTCTGCCATTATGTGGAATTACTAGTTTCTAACAAAATGAGACAGTTAATGCACAGGTATGGCAGGTCTTGATTTCTGCGAGGGAGGCAGAAGTTGTGTTTGCATCCAGGCAGCATCTGAAGGTTTGCTCAGCAGTGGTGTTCCTTTCCCACGAGGAAGCACAGCACCATGGCAATGAGCAGTGTCTAGGAAAGGCAAAAAAATACCACAGGGGGAGCCTGTGGATGCAGAGACAGATGTGAGAGCGTGGATGGGGCTCCCATGGGAGAGACATGATTGATGTTCCCTGCGTGCCTGTCATTAACTGGTGTTTCATATAGACTCTAATCAGTCACTTCCAAGCATGTTCTGTCTGGGCCCATAACCTGAGCTGACCCTTTTTAATGTGAACACAGAGTAGTGACTAAAAATGTCAGACAAAGAGATTCACTTCCTCCTTACTACAGGTGAGCAGCAGCACTCAGTGCAAGGTCTCCTCCTGCCTCCTAGTGCCCACTGGCTCCTCCATTGGGCTCTTGGAGAAATCCTGCCTGTTGCTTGCTCAGCTGGTGTTTGGGGTCTTGCCCTGCCTTTGCTGTGTTTAAATCTGACCGTTGCATCCAGTTCCTGAATGTCAGGGCCTCTGTGTGTGCGAGGAGTTTTGCCCCTGAACTAAAGAGGGACCTTGTTCTCACAGGTGCGACACATCCAGCCACCACCCCTTTTGGTCCTTCCCCTCACCACAGCAGTTTCCTGCCCACCAACCACTTGGCAGGTAAGTGTAAGTAAACCCTGCCTTCACCTCTGTACCTCTGAGCCATTCCTGGCTCTCCAGCGTGGTCCTGCACTGTAGCACTGCGGGAGGGAAGGGCTTAGACTGCCTCAGGATGCAGAGGCTGGCCAGCTTCTCACCCCTGCCAGCTCCCAGCACATCCCCCTGCTCTCCCTCAGAGAGGGGCAGGACTGGCAGACCTCCTGCAAGAGAAGAGGGCATTGCAGAGCAGTCACCTCTGTCACTGCTGGGGCAGAGCAGCCAAAATGGGAGCTGCAGAGCCCTTCTGTGCTGCTGGATGTGCCCAAGGAAACTGGGAAATTTATGCAAAGGGTACCTCAGACAAGCTGCAGCCTCAAATGGGCTCCTCCCCTCCCATTTCCCACCGATGAAAGTTCTTGGCTATGCTGTTTAAAAGAGTTCAGGGAACAGTTCCTGGCAAATAGCTGCTCTGCACATTTTGCCAGCCTTTCAGTTTCCTAATTGGCAGTAAGTAGAGCCTGATTTTCTCAAATTTCCTCATTTTAGAAGCTCACAAGCAGCTCATTGCCAATTAAAGTTCAAGCTCTGTTGATTAATGTTTTAGTAACACTCATCCAATCAGTAAATGTGGCATGCCACATGACCTAGTAGACTTTTTTTCTGTTGCAAATACCCAGATTTACATCAATTCGTGAACATTCTGTCAAAATTAACTATCTCTGCCGAGTCACTCAACTACTTAATATCAAAGAGGAAGGGCAAGAACATCTATTTTAAAATAAGTAAATAAGCAAATAACTGTTTGCTTGAAGATCCAAGCTATTTGTGCCATTTGCCTTGATATTTTAAATATCATGATACCTGTTAGGAAGTGGAGAGCAACACATCTCCTCTAACATGGCAAATTAAAGACCTTAAAGGGGCAGTCAGAAAGCCAGTGGGCAGAAGGAGGAGTTGTTTAGAGAGCAGTAGGAAAGAAAACAAGTACACTGGTAAGATTTAACCCATAGCTATCTCTGGAGAAACCTAAGTCAGGTTATATACTCTCAGAGAGGAACCTCTTCTGGTGATGGGCACATTTACTGGAGGGGGGAAAAGAAGGCAGGACTGTTTATAGTCAGATACTTGGCTAGGAAAGGCAAGATAAATCTTCTGCCTCAAAGGATACAAACCTCCCATTCCTTTGTCGTAGCAGATTCTAAGACTGTGCTATTGTTTCCACCACCACTGGGATGAAGGAAGCTGTTATGGGAGAGGATTTTGGCACAAACAGGACAAAGTTAGTTGGCATAAGGATGGATGTCATTAGCAATTAGCTTAGAACTGTCTCTATGCAATATTACAAAAAGAGCAGGGAATTGTTTGCAGAAACAAGACGATGCATCCCCTCAAGTGCTGGCCGAGGAGCCTGCTGAGATTCTTCTTTGGAGGCAATTGCAGTGCTTCTGCTGTTAGTACTGATAAGAAAGGAGAGTTATAGCTCAGCAGCAGCCACCCTAATTTCAGCTATTAGACCTTAATTTCTAGCTCGCTTCTGACTGGCATACAAAAGTTTATTACAGCACCTGTTTGCGGAGTGAGCACTGAATCCCTTCTCCATTTTAACACAATGGGAATTTTCTGTGCAAAGAACCTTGCAATGAGAAAGATCAGCTTAAAGTCTGGCCTAATCCTACTTGGATTCAGACCGTTAAGAAGGGGAGGGGTGCGTTTCATTCTCCAACATTCTTGGCTAAATGCCTGCTAAATCCCTGTTTGCCTTTCCAGATCCATTTAGCAGGTCAAGCACCTTCAGCGGCCTTGGGAACTTAGGCAGCAATGCCTTTGGAGGATTAGGCAGTCATGCTCTGAGTAAGTACTGGCTGGGTTACTGCAGACAAACATCCCTTCCAGAAAAGCCACATGCTAATATTTACAGCAGCTGGTGGTAGTTTTTAAAGAAGTTTAATTCCTAACCTCCATTCTCCTATCTGAAAACACTGCACCTAAGATTTCCAGGTCTCTGCGGTGGGAGCTTTTCTGCACGTCACAGAGATCAGTAGCTGTGCTCTGTCTCCTCTCTGCTGAAGGCTGGTACCTTGTGTGCTTGTAGAGGTGCTGGAGCTGCAAGACCCTGAGCTCTGGGACCCTGTGGGCACCTAAAGTCACACCCTTCAGCAGCGAAGACACAGTGGAACAGCTACTGATACTTATTCAGCACACAGACCTCCTCTGTAACCACTGTCTGAAGTTTAAATTGCCTGTATAAAATAATTTTGCTTCAAAAACATGTTACCTGTAGGCAAAACATGCTGGAGAGCCACACATAAGAGAGTATGCTTATGCATCTCATGGTGCAACAGGAATCAGCTGAAGATGGATGGAGGAAAATCAAGTGACTGTTCTGAAAAGCCTTACAGCCAAGTTCTATGTTTATACACACGCATACATACCACCAAATAGTCTGGTTTCGTTAACAAAAAAGTCCCTGAATCCTCAGCTGCAGGCAGCTGATTGCTTGTAACTACCCAGAAATTAAAGTTTCTGCCAGTGAGAGGAGCTGAGGAAAAATACTGCTTTTGTGCTGGAAGCCTTGCCTGGGGTGGGGGGAGAAGAGAAGCTGGGCATTTTCAGTCGTCTCTGAGTTACTGAGATGTTGGGTTAGAGCTTCCTCCACCAACAGCCTTAAAAGAGCTGGTGGATCTTACACCCACTGTTGGCATTATCTGTGTCCACTTGCCAGAAGCTCCCCCTCGCCATTAAAAAGTCTTGAAAGGACAGTTCTGGTTGTGATTAGTATTGTGAAAAATGTCTCTGTAGTTACCAGGTTTGAATTGTTTTTAACTCTTCCTCCCCCTGCCGCTGTTCCAGCTCACAACAACATTTTTACCCACAAAGATGGCCCGAACCTGCAGAATTTCAACAACCCCCACGAGCCATGGAACAGACTCCACCGGACCCCGCCGTCCTTCCCAACCCCTCCCCAGTGGCCCAAGCCCACGGATTCGGAGCGAAGCTCCTCGGTGACAAACCACGACAGGGACAGGGAGCGGGAGCCTGAGAAGAGGGATCTCTCTCTGAGCAAGGACGACAGAGACAAAGAGAGGTGAGCAGCCTGGGCTTCTGAGCACTTCCTTCTGGGGCTGTTTTTCCTCTATGTTTTTTTTTCTAATTTTTCTAAAGTGTTGCTTGTCCTTAAAAGCAGCCGGTAGGCCTTTGCCTCAGATAAGAACAAGTAACACAACAAAGGAAAAAAAAAAACCTCTTTGCCTTTTAGGATTTTTCCTCTGTGGAAATAAGCCAGTCCCTGCCAGTAGGTTAATAAAAAGCACCAGGCTGAGGAATTGAGTGTGTTGCTGTGTTTTCAGGGGATACTTGGCTGTTCTCAATGCAGCTGCTTTAGGATTGCTGTGTATTCTGAAGTCATGAAGGGTAGCATTGTGATGGGTCCTTTGGAGACAGTCATAGTTCTCATTAATGTACAGATATGCTGATGAATTCAAATGTTAGCTGGACATTAACGAGATAAAAATGCAAATGCCTGTATCTGGAGCAGTGTGCATGAATCCATTAGCAAAACTGATCTTAAAAATTGCATTGTAGGCAAACTCTTATTAACCATGACAGGACTGTATCACCTGGGCTATAGTTACTTCATTAGCTTCCAGTTATATGATTTTAAAGCTGTGAAGCCCTTTATATTTCAGACCCCAGTTGTCTCCAACAGGCTACTTCTTTGTAGGCAATAACAGCCTGCAAGTCTTAGATGTGTGTGCTTGACTGGTGTTAGGGGGTTCATAGCTTGCCTGGAGTGCTTTTAATGAGATCTTCAGGCAGTACTTGTGAACAAGATTACATGGAAGCAATAGGCTGAAAATCATCTTGCTTCAAATGTTAAATTCTCTGACACTCCTTGCACGGATAGGAAGCTCCCTTCTTGGCTCTAGTGGAATTCATTTGCAAACCAAGGTTACTTTGCTCTCAAGAGTGCTCACCTAGGGGTTAACAGCTCTATTACATTTCTCTTAATTCAGCTTAAGCTGTCCCCAGCATCCCCGTTTGGTCGTGGTTTTCATAAACCACATCCTTGACCAGCAATCAGGACGTCCACAGAGGAAGAAATCTGGGTTAGCAAATGTAATCATAAGAGATAAATACTTACACAGCTCCCCAAAACACCTCCAGCTTTCAGCAGTCAGGTCTTACAGCTCTGGAAAGCAAACCCAGCTCAAAACTTAGGTGTCAGTGAGCCTCTCAGCTGCATAATGCAATTCTCTCAATCACACCATCATATTTTGCATTTAAAGTGTCTCTCATTCAGAGCAAAGTGCTTTTAGAAGGTGAGCATTATTTATTCCCCTGTTAAAGAGGTGGGATTAACTGTGACTAATTGGTTTGCTCAGAGACAGAGGTGCAGTTGAAACGTAAACCCTCGTGCCTCTCTCTGAACTGGGGATGTTGTCATCAAACCCCTTGTTCATCATGGCAGGTCCTCTTGAAACAGAGGTTGATTACTCAGGTTCATGGATGTTTCTCCTGAAGCACCTGGTTTACCTGGTTTTCCAACAGCAGAAACTCCTGCAGCTCCCAGGGAAAATAAGCCTCGTCTTATGGATGCTTCCAGTGGCCATGGCTGTCTTGGGAAGGACCTGCAGACATCTCTGTAGGCTCCTGGTTTGTGTGCCTGGATCTGTGTTTTAGGAAAGAAACCTGAGTTCAGAGTTCTACAGCTGAGAAGGTCATTGTCTGGCAGCAAGATGTATACATGAACACACAATAGGCATTTTTAAAGTTAAAATAAGCTGTCTAGAATTCTTTTTTCCCACCATTTCCCAGTGAGGTGGTCTTTCTCTTAGGGTGAATATAGTATTCTTTCAAACACATCCCCAGTCTAGTCCCAAATTTCTGGACATTTGACTTTTTTTTTCTATGTAGGTAGTGCATGTCCTTTGGTGTAGCATCACAGCTATAGCTGATGCCAGCAGAGCTTTCCAAATCATTTTCTAAGCAATCTTGGAAGTTTACAGCTGGGCACAGCCCTGTGCATGTCCCACATCGCGGGCGTGTTTGTTCACAGAAAACCAAGGATGTGCCTTCTCTCTCTTTTTTGCAGAGACCTCATGGATAAAAACAGACATTCAAACAGATCCTCGCCGGCATCAGCTCCAGTGACACATCAGATAAGCAATCTCATCCGCAGCAACAGCCAGACCTCCAGCGATCCCATCAGGCAGGTCAGCCTCGGGGACAGGGAAAGGTCCAAGGAGCCCGAGCGGGAGCACCCGGAGCGGCTGCGGGAGCCGCCCATAGCAGAACACAAGATCAAAGAGAGCCGTTCCCCGGTGAAGGAAACTCCAAGCCATGAAAAGAGACCCTCTGAGGACAACACAAAGCCAGTGATCCAGTCCGTGTCCCCATACAGCAAACCTGCACTAAGTGAGAGCCTGAAGCTCACCAACCTAATGAGCAAGGACATGGAGAGAAAGACAGAGCTTCCCAGCGACCTCCAGAAGATTAAGAATGACATCAAAGTCAAAGAGGAGAGGAAGGAAGACAGTGACGTGCTGGTGGTAGGGTCTGAGCCTTCCCAGCACTCCCGATCAGTGGAGCATCCCCCACCACCTACTCTCCATGGATTATCATTGCCTCACTCAATGGCTGCCTCCATGCCCATCTCCATGGGCAGCGTGCACCAGATGAACAACATGAATGTCCTGGACCGCAGCAGGATGATGACCCCGCTTATAGGCATGAACCCTTTGTCAGGAAGAGAGAGGCTGCCACATCCTGGATTTTCCTGGGACCCGATGCGGGACCCGTTGCGAGATGCCTACCGGAGCTTAGACCTGCACCGTCGGATGGACTTCCAGCTCCGGACGGATCCTATCCATAGGTTTCCTACCACCTCTGGCTTTTATGACCACGAGCGATCCTACAGAGACAGGGAACCGCACGACTACAACCACGAAAACCTTCTGGAAGCCCGCCGGGAGCAGGAGCGGTTGCGGCAAGTGGAGGAGCGGGAGCGCTTGCACTTACGGGAGGAACTTGAGCGTGCCAGAATGCACCACTTGCACTCGTCCCCCATCGAAAGCCACCTGGCACACGTGCCATCCTTCATGCCTCATCTAAGCGGGATGCATTACCCCAGACTGAGTCCATCCACTGCCATGCACAACGGGATTTTGAACAGGAACCCGCCGACCGCGGCGCTGAGCGCGCCGCCGCCTCTCGTACCAGCCAGCAGCACCAGACCTGCCTCCCCACGCAGGACTACCCCACTCACAAACTCAGAGTCCAGGGACTACTCCCCCTCTAGGAACCCCAAAGAAGTAGAGGCACGATAGTCCCCGACATTGAATTTTAAACTCACCTGTACATAAAACAAAACAAGCAAGCAAGCAGACAAACAAACAAACAAAAAAACAACACAAACAGGAGAAAAAAAAACGACAACAACAAAAAAAAACAACAAACCTTTTACAAAATGCACTGCTGTAAACTTTTTTTTTTTTTTAATGTAAAATTTGTAGAAGTTAAGCACATTTCCATAAATAACGGGGTTGGGGACTTTCCAACAAGAAGGTTGCTGAGAATGGGAATTTAATATATAGGTATTGATTTTTGGTTTTGTTTTTTGTTTCTGTGCTAAAAAAAAAAAAATGAGTTGAGAATATCAAGTTTGTACATTTTTTCCCAAATGTGAGAAACATTTTTAATGGATTTGTATTTTTTTTAATTTTGTGCTCTTTATTCACTTAAAAAAAAGAGAAGAAATTTTGCTTTTGTTTTTAGTTAAATTTGCATTTTAAAGGCCTCAGATCCTTAAGAAAAAAATACCCAGGGTTTCTTAAAAGTATTATTTATGGAAATACTGTAGTTTTACAGTCCACTGTGAGGTTCCCTTCTGAGGCCAATTGATCACTTACCTTGGTACTTTGGAACCGAAGTTACAGATATATATTAAAATATTAATAATAATAATAATGTACAAAACTGTTTGTTTTTTGCCTTATTATATTATGCAGAAATTTAAGAGGAATTTTTTTTGACTTCTTGTTTTAAACAAAAAAAGAAAAAAAAAAGAAAACAAACTGTAAATACTCTGTTAATATAAATGTACACCAATATTAAATTCTTAACATAGGTAGAACTTTATAAAAATGGTTTCTAGAACCACTCTGGTTATTTCTTAACATGGTTACAACTCATACTCTTGTCACAGTCAGAAATTCACACTCAGAAAGCTAAGTACGGCATATATACTTCAACTATGCAAGAACTCGGAGGCAGGTCTTAGTGGATGTTGGGGGGAGGAAGGTTTTAAAAAAAAATTAAAAAAAAAAAAACAACCCAAAAACAACCAACTCGCAACTCTGGAGACAGAATGGCAATGGCATGTGAACAGGAAGAGAAGGATGCTTGTGTTTAACAAAAAAAAAAAAAAAAAAAGAGAGACTGAATTTTTTTGTACAAACACAAGGGACAGTTCGTCAAGGAAAGAGAGAGACACACGCTCCTGGAAGGGAATTTTGGTTTCCTACTTTTCAAGCTGGCAAAAGCAGATGGAACTGGCACAGTACCATGCGGCAGACCCTTTCCTTATTTTTTTTTCCTTTTTTTTTTCTCTTTTTTTGTGTTGTGGGCAGGATCGCTGGCAAGCAAGGACAATTTTCCGTGGACCCCTTGTGCTAATTGTGCAGTGTTCTTATTGGAATCTGTATACAAGACAAAGTAGAATTTTAGGAGTGCAAAAAAAAAAAAGTCTAATGGTTGATTAAAAAAAAAAAGAAATTCTGATATATTATCTATAGTACATGAAGACCATAAGCAAATGTTTGTTTCAGTGTGGTTCTGCCTTGAACTGCTTTTTGGCATGATTTATTTTTTATTTCCAATTTTACTTTTCATCCATATGTAAATTTTGCCATGTTTTACTTGCTGTACCATCCCCCCTTCCCTTATTTTATTTTTCAGTGTCCATGTTTTATATATCCTGGGCTTTTTCTCTCTAGTTAATTCAGCCATCCGCTACTATTTTCTTGGCTCTGTAACTCTTGTTTCCCCCCCCTCCCCATCCTCCCCCCTGCACCCCCTGTAATTTTAAACATTCAGTTTCCTTGTAGATCAATGAAGATAAATACAACATTGATTTTGGATGAAAAAGGCAGTTGAGTGTTTGTGTGTCGTAGCCAGCGCTGTTGACTCGAGGCTAATGGTTTATTGACGGCTGGGAGGAGGCAGCTGCCAGGAGGGGCTGGTGCTGGGAGAGGGGTTTTGGTTCTGCTTGTGAATCTCTTTTCCCTGGTGCTGGGAGAGGGATTTTTGGTTCTGCTTGTGAATCTTTTTTCCCTGGTGCTGGGAGAGGGATTTTTGGCTCTGCTTGTGAATCTCTCCCGGCAGAAGGACCGTGGCCCATCGGATGCCCGGAGGCTGCCACTGTGGTGATCAGGATTTGGGGAGTGGTGCTCCCCTGGCTCTGCAGCTTCTCACCCCACCACACTGGGGCTCCTCAGGCTCTGCACACCGTGGGCTGCTCCCACATCTGCTGCCAGGGGGGAAGAAGGACAGGAAAGGAAGCCCAGCCCCTGTGCAGCAGCTCAGTTTGAAGGGATGGCGCTGCCGGCATCGCTCCGGGAAGGTTCTCGCCTCGAGCGCTGTTCTCCACTTGCCTTCCCATTTGCTTCCCCAGCTTCTCCCGTGGGCTGAGAGCAGCCATCTGCAGGGGGATGGAACAGTGCCCCGAGCCCCCCTCGTGCTCAGGGACCGATTTAACGGTGGGCGACTGTGCTTTAACAGCATGTTACAGCTTCTGGTTGTAAGTTTGCGTGTGACTAAATTACCGAGCATAAGAAAATAAAATGAAATAAAATAGCAGGGTCCTTAATCTCATGAAAGGAGGCTTAAAACAAAATAGGCATTAAAAATCGGCACCTGCTCTCCCAGCTGAAATTGGAGGAACATGGAACACATGGTGGATGTGAAAAGCGTGTTGGACTCAGCAGAAAGATATTCATAATGCTGGCTCAGGGGGGTTGTAATTCTCCCAGTGCCAGTGTCCAACATGGGATCTTTCCTGACACCACCACTAACATGGACCTGCATAAGTGAGCCTCCCTAACCCCTGTTAGAGTCCATGGCTGCATCTTCCTGATGTGGGTAAGTGTGGGCAAGGAGGTTGTTACTGCACACTTAAAAAAAAAAAAAGAAAATGAACCGTACCTTTTGGAAGCATTTGGTCTGTGCACGATTTAAAAAGTGAGCATTAAATCAATGCCATGCTCCCCTGGCATTCCTGAAGGATTGCTTATTGCAGCCACCCCGGTGCCAGAAGAATTCATCATGACTGATGTGGTGGTGGTCTGAATATTAAAAGAAAATCAGCGGTTTGCCATGTGCTGTATGAAGAGGCATTGCTCTCACGCCTGCGGAGGATGACCCATCAATAACGCTGCACTACAGTGGGATTCCTGTGGAATTACGCAGTGTCGAGTATCAGCCTTCTCACAAAATGGTTCATCGTGATTAATGGTATTATTACCTAAACAGAGAAACTAATTAATTCAGCCTTATTCCTTTAAGCCACCCCAGCTGAGCTGCCTTCTGCTAAAAGAACTGATACAGAAGGACTTCCTGGGTTTTTTGCATTTCTACCACTGTTCAGCTTTCATTTTGTGCCGTTTTTACCATTTTTATTCGACTTTTGGCTGTCTCCCTAGAGACTTCCCTCAGTCACAGAGAAAGGGTGGAATTTAGCAAACAAATGATGGCGGGAGGAAGAGGATGGGATTTGGAAGGCTCATTGCTTGCCTTAGGCAACCCATTTTTAAAAAGATACTCAGGAAGCCATGAGGAGGGAGACCAGTGCATGCACTTGCATTACTTTTTGTCCAAAATGCCATGGGCCACTGCAGCTGGGTGGAAGGAGATGTGTGCAGCCACCTCAGTTAATGGGGACCAGTCAATAAAACAAACAAATAGCCAGATTATCATGGAGTGAGGGAAAAAGCCAGTCTGTAAAGCTGTAACGAATCCTCAGATCACTTGTCAAAAATATTAACTTGACAAAAAGTTCCAGTGCTTCCCTAAAAAGCCAGCTTTATTGCCTAAAATAAGCATGTGGGAATTGTTCATTCATGTCCATACCATAAATATTTAGAGTTAGCTATTGGTGACCTCAAGTTAGGCAGAGAGTTGGTGCAGGGAGCCCAAGGACTCAGCAGCAGGCTGAGCCTCCACCTCCAGGTCTGCAGCGCCAGGTCCAGAGGAGGGAAAGACAAGAAGCCAACTAGTCAGGAATGCAATATCCTGAGAGCTTAGGGAAGAGTGAGACACACCAGCTGTGCTCCAGGCAGGCCAGCAAGTGCCAGAGTGGGAGCAGAGGTAGAGCAGGGATGTGCAGCTCAGGCTGGAGCCGGGAAGCCATCGGCAGTGGGGAAAACAGGGTTTGTGTTTTCTTTGGCTTGTGCCAAGCAAAAAAAGGGAAACCTTTCCCTTACATCCTTCAGGAGATTCCTTTTTGCCAAAGTCTTAGGAAAACAGTTGCGTCGCAGCGTTGGGGGATTTTGGTGATGGTCTTGTGAGAGACCAAAATGGCATCGCCCGTCACCAAAACCTGGGTGTCCCCACGCCAGCAGCCCTTCCAGAGCTCTCCCCGGTGCTTCTTGGTGCCCCTCTGCACGTGCAGTTTGCTTTGGGGAGAGCCTAAGGAAACAAATGGGGCTTTGGCAAGCAAATCCAGCACTTGTGTCCAAATCCTGGGGAGGTGGTAGCCCAGGGCTTAGCTCAGGAACATGGTGCTCTGGAGATAATGTGGCTCAGCCTTTAACAGGGCGTCACTGTGGGCACGGCAGCCGTGTCCAGGGCATCTGCTTCGTGTCCACCTGTGCCCAGCGAGATGGCACCCCCCTGCTGAGGCCCCAGCTCTTTCATACCCCCCAGATCAATACTTTGTCAGGAAAATGCCTTTCCCAGCAGTGCAGAGTATTATGTGAAGCAGAATGAAAAGCAGGGAGCGGGGGAAGGCTGCGAGCGAGGCCTAAATTACAGGCTCCCGTTTCCGAACATAATGGGGGAAAAGAAAAATCAAATGATGTTTTGAAGTTTAACTTGGAAAATATTTTTCCGAGGCCTTTGAGGGATGCGTGTGTGAAGTATAAAGGTCGTCTCCCCTCATCCCAGCCCCTGCTGCTGCGGCACAGCTGGAGGCTCCCTCGCAGCGGCTGGGACCTCCTCGCAGGTGTCGGCGCGGCAATTTCTTTGTCTTCTCACAAAAAACCTTCTGCTCCATTAAGCTTCCCTAATTGCTGCATTTATCATCAGCCATTTTCTGCTTGTTCTCTTCCTCACTCAGCTGAGGATGTGTCAAAATAGAGATACCCCCTCCGTCCCTCCCGCCATGCGGCCCCGCGCTGCTCAATTGGCCGTTCAGCAGCAGGTCCCTCATTACCGGCCCGTGTGTCACACACATCAGCCGTGTCAGGCCCTTTGCCCGAGCCTTGAGAAACAGCTGAAAGGAGAAAAATAACAGGGCTTATTTTTCGACTCAAAACCCAGCCAGCTTCATCCTCCTCCTCCGGCTCCTAGTAGGAACTCACGCAGCGAACTGCAGCTGCCTGCGGAGGGGTGAAGGCCTCCATCTCCCCCCACAGCAGGGTGAGGAGCAGAGGATGTGTTTGACACCCAAAGGAGCTGGAGGCCCACAGCTCACACCCCATGCCAGTGGCAGGAGGAACCCTGGAAGGAAACCACTGCTCAGCAGGGGCAGGCAGGGCCCTGCAGCTGCTCTCCGGAGGAGCTGTTGTAACACACAAAGTTGTAATTAGCTCTTCTGCGGCGTTTGCTCACAGTTTTATCCAAACACTTTTGTTAATAAATATTATTATTATTTCAGGAAAAGGGAAAAACCAGTCAAGACGCTGAAGGAAGTGACCAGCTTTTCAAAAATGCTCCGCTCCCTACCGCAGCCTCCCCTTCCCTCCAGCATTCCCAGCCGATGGAGAACCAGAGCCCAGCGACGCTCCCCAGGCACGCTGGAGGTGGTGGGATCACTCAGAGGAAATTGCAAAGCAGAAGAACTCTGCAAATCCAAACTCAAAGTGCTGGCCAGTGAGAAACACAGCGCTGGGGAACTAGTTTGGGGAAGCTTTCAGGTTTCGTTATTCAAAAGTCTTTTCTTTTCGAGTGCTATAAAAAAGCCTCCTCCTGTGGAGGGAACAAAGGAAAAGGGATTAATTTTATGGGGCTTTTTCCAAAACTGAGGTGGTTCAGGATTTTTGGTTTGTTAATGGACATCTGAGAAACTACAGAGAGTGAAAAATGTCTGACAAGGGAACCTCATCTGAGGGGTGATTTGCACAAAGGCCCTTTGGTCAGGGGAGGTGGTAGTGCCATAAAACATACTGTTATGGCTTCCATTTCAAAGAAACCCACCTTACCTCTCAGCACATACCACTGGTGGCCCTGAAAAGCCTAAAAGCAGTGCACTGCTGTCATGGGGCTCTGCAGGCTAACCATGCATCTGCAGCTGGGAAGGCAGGGATTGAAAGCAGCCCAGCTATTGAAGGAATTAATTCAGCTGCTGGGGCTGGCTCTGGAGGTCACGCTCAGCCAGATCAGCCTTTCCCAGAGCTCAGCGTTTTCTGCCATGTCCTATGGAGTTTCACTAGTCCAACTCTGCAGAATTTAAAGGTTAAGCCTCAGGCACGACATAACTACTTTCTGGTCCGATAGAGAATCAATACCAACACATCGGGGCACTGGGCTGCCAATGGCCCGTGCCCAGGGCACAGCAGAGTGACAGGAGGAAGCAGATCTCCCTCCCACCTGGGTCTGCAAAAGCCACCCCAGCCTGTCTGGACCATTCCTGACAGATCCTGTGGCAAAGGCACTGAACAGTTTTTCCGCACCCCGTCTCCAATGTGCTCACTGGATGACTTCACGCTGCCAGACATGGCCAAAAATGTGCCTCCGTGAACTAATGAATTGGTTTAATTGTCTGCCAAACCTGAGAGCAGCCAAAAGTAACAAATTAAAGTTTACAATCCTGTGGTCTCATTTACAAGGGGATAATACAGCAACTGTTTATTTTGTGAGATGTTGGAGTGAGTCGGAAGAAAATTACAGCCCCTATATAATATTAATAATAATCATCATCATAAAAAATACTTTTAATAGGAAACACCGATGGTTGTTTTGCTCCGTTAACTTGCACTATTGTTCCAGCCCGTCTGGCTGCCAGCTCACGGGGCAGGGGGTGCTGGTCCCCTGGAGGCAAAGCTGCCTCCACAGCCACAGCAGCTCACAGCAGTGAGAGTTTAACAACCACCGTGGCTGCAGCGTGGCAGCACCCGTGGGAGGATCCACAGATGATGCTTTACAGGGCCATAGAAAGAGCTCCAGGGGAGCAAGGAGATGCCAGGGTGCCTGGAGGCTGCTGGGAGGCTGTGGCCAATGTCCCCAGCCCAGAAGGAACAGGCTGGGCAGGGAGGTGGGAGCAGCAGCTCTGCAGTTTTTGAAGACATGCAAGCCACACCCTTTGCCAAGGGATGGAGGTGCAAGATCAGCCTGGATCTCCACAGTGGCCGTGTCCCCAGGCAGGAGGGGGAGCCCAGCAGGCCCAGGGCTATTCAGGGACATGCTACTGCTGCCCCATATGTGCCTCAGGAAGACCCCACTGCCAAGTGGTGTCAGCTCCCAGCCCAGCGGGACAGCGGTTCCACTACTGCTCCTCACCTGGACAGGGGACCCGCTGTGACACTGCCAGGGCAGGGGCAGGAGCCTCCTGGGCTGGGGACAACTGCGAGCCCTGCACTGCAGTGGGTGCTGGCACGGGCTCAGACATCACAAGCCAGTGACCAAGACGACCCCCTTGCCATCCGTGGGTAATTCCAGGCTTTCAGCCCGTTTCAAGGCACTGCCTCAGAAGCCCCAGCTGCATCTTCCCTCGTGCTCGGGTGACACATGAAAATGTGCACAGGGCTCCCCCTGGCCCTGGCACCCCCTTCCCTCCAGCCACAGGCTCCAGACAGGTGGGGACTTGCAAGAGCGGCTCTGGGATGAGGGAGGGTCCTAAACACGGGAAAACTGCCCTACCTGGCTTATGTTTTCTGCAGAGCAGAGGAGGCCCACTGGAGGCTCAGCAGCTGGGGTGAACTGAATGGGAACGTGAGGGGGGAAAAATAAATAAATACGTCCCTACATCCCCGTGAAATGAACACCTCCCCATTCAGCCATTTCCCTTTATTTCTTCCTTTTAGAAGCGAGGTTATCAGGTCTAACATCACATCCAAACATTTCAGCACTAGCATTATTCGGGATGCTCCAAGGTCAGCGCCTGCAGCTGTAAACTCATTAGTCTTGTCTTTTGTGAGAGAAGAAAGCCTCTTCATTCCTCTCTCGCCCCCTTCCCCCCTAATTAAAATTAAAGTATTTCCTGGCCAAAAGTCATTTCTGCATTCATTCATCTCAATTCTTTTCTGTTTGGATAAACCACCTTCTGGTACTCCCAGGGTGTTATGTATACAAACTATAAACTCTAAATGGTCCTGCAGTGTGTTATGACTGGCCTAAAGAGCTAAAGCAGGCTCCGAAAAAAAGTGGTTCTTGGCAACGTTGTGTATGGAGTTCAGGCTCATCAGTCATATGCAATTAGAGATTAAAAGTGCTTGATGGACTATAGGGGAGACCAGCACAGAGGGAGATTAGGAATGTAGGAGAAAAAAGGCAAACAAAAGCTTTTATCTCGGTGCAGCAGTTGCTACTACAAAAGGAGGGATGGAAGGACAGTCCCATTTTTCCGGAGGCAGCCACAGCCTTTACAGGCTCTAGGGCTGATCACAGTGCCCCATCTCCATCCTGGTGACCACCCACAGCTCCAGCAGGGTGATGTGAGTCCTCTGGGACCACCGGGGCTGGTTGTCACCCAGGCAGGGGGCTCAGGAGGACCAGGC
This sequence comes from Neopelma chrysocephalum, assembly GCF_003984885.1. Taxonomy (NCBI): domain Eukaryota; kingdom Metazoa; phylum Chordata; class Aves; order Passeriformes; family Pipridae; genus Neopelma; species Neopelma chrysocephalum. Next base: position 7,832,051 of record NW_020897738.1, read on the forward strand.
TTGGGAGGAGGCTCATGCTGCACCCAGGCTTTCCAGATCCCACTGCCGGCTGCCCACGGGCACAGTGCCTGGCAAACCAAACCCCCAGCTGCTGGCAAGGCCAATCTGCCCAGAACAGAGGCACCTGGGAAGCATCAGGAGCCTGAAGCACTTATAGGGATGGGGAGGGAACAGGAGCTTTTTCTCACTTGTGCTCTGTGCAGGGGAAAGGTGTGAGCAGCGATTCGGAGCACGGTGACCACCACTGATAAACTCTTTCCTACAGTATCAGCAGACACAGGTGAGACTCACTGCCCTGTGACCTTCTTGGTGAGGCTGAGAGTGTCATCCCTTGAAAAGCCAGGAGCCTTCCCTCCTTTCTGTGCCCACGACACAGTTGTCCTTCTGTGCATTTGCTTCTCCTACCCACACCTAACAAGAGAGACAGGGAGAGCTGGGAGGCACTTGGCCTGCCCAGCCTGAAGGAAGGGGCTGACTCTTTATGGGGTTTCATTATAGAAGTCTCAATCAGCCATTAGAGGTTCATTTAAATGGGTTTTCTTGAGCATTAATAGGCTGCAGTAGTGCATTCATAGCCAGCTTTCCTCAGGTTTTGCAGAAAGTGGTATAAGTGGGTTTCTTCAAGTACATGTGATTGCTCATAGCCGCTGAAGCTGATTTGAATCACTTGCTACCAGGCTCACCAATTTAGCCTGATAAATTGTGCGTTATTAAATGGGGAAGGGAACAAAGCTGTGTTCTCCTGGAGAAGAAAATGCAGGATTTCTCATCAATGAAGAATGATTCCTCTCATCAGCACCGTCTGAAAAAGGCCATAATGAGCCATTTGCACCTGAGAGCAAAAGCCTTCAGTCTCCTACATTTCTGATCAGTCCTCCTGCTCCAAGATTCGATGGGTTCTGCCTGGAGCCAGCCATGAGGACAGGTAAATCTGACATGTTTAGGTAAAAATGTGCTTATACCAGTGCTCCTTGGCCACTCTCACCAGCCACCAGTCCTTTGCTCTGTACCAGTGGCTCTGCAGACTGTGCATGAAGAGGGATTCAATCCTTCACCCCAAGCATTAGTACTTGCTACAGAAGCAAACATACTTGGAAGGCTTTTCTCTTTGTGTTGGGTGGAAAGCATCTGCCATGCAGGAAACAACCATCTGACTCAGGGGAGATGGTCTCGCTCTCACCCACACAAGCTGCTCACCAGTCAACTGGTGATCACACAGGAGGTCGTGGAGCTGGGGCTTGGGAAGGGACTGGTGTAATGAGAGTATTATTTTGATGTTCTGAAATGCATTTTAGGCAGTTTCAAACCAGACCCCAGCTGCAACAGTGACTGGGTATGCAAATAACCCACTCTGTTTGGATGACACTGAAGTATAATTAGTGTTTTTAATACACTGCATAAGTACGAGGCTCGCTGGATCCCACTGCTCCATCAAGACTGGCATCCTGCTTAAGTGTCCCAGCATGCAGGGGGCTGTATAATCAGGTACCACACTGTGTTTCCACGTAAGCACCGGGGTTATTAATGCTCTGCTGTGTGACAGCCCAGCCCTGTGCTCAGGGATCCCCCCTGGGATCCTGGCACCACGCGCTCAGACTCGTGGCCTGATGGATGGACTCGTGTTAATGAGCTCCGAAGGGAACCACATGGAGCCCTCCTTGCTGGAGGCACAAGCCTCTGAGGGAAGGAGTTAAAAGGGGGCAAAAAAGAACAGTAGAGGAAAGGGATAGACTCCAGATAGCTCCTTTGGGGATGTGAGGGTTGTGCTTGATTAAAAGCAGTGCTTTATGAAAATGTTATTTGCTATGCTTGGAAGATGACATTCAGTGCAATAAGAGTGTACAGCAAACCTAATGTGGTCCCTGTGGAAAGGGCTGGGGTGTGTGCCTGTGAATGCATCCTACCCTCTTATCTTTGATCCCTTCTCTGCAGTAGCTGGATGTTTTTCCTCCTGGTGCTGGGAGGTTCCATTTCTCCTGAATACGTAGGCATCCCTCCTCCGTGGCAGTGTGCAAGGAAAGAAGCAGAAAAACCTCTTTGGTGAGGAGATTCTCACCAGCAGAGAACTGTGACTGCCTCTCTGGGGGACACGGATGACTGGTACCCAAATCTCAACCCTCAAATCCTGTCCTGAACTCACAGGGTGTATTTGTTTTGGACGCCACCAGCTTGGCTACAGCAGCACAGCTGGAATGAGCCTTTCAGAAGGTGATGCACAGATCTATTTCCAAGTAGTTTGCACTAGACTTTGTCTGGATGTGTTTGGGTTTTAATGTTTTCCCAGAACACTTGTAGATTTTTTATTTCTGCTGAGAGCGGGAGAAACTAGCTGCTGTGCACAGAATAAAGTTGATTGTCTACAAAGTTTAATGCTGTTTTCTTGCTCTATTATTTGGCCGTTCTGTGTTTGTGCAAAACTGGTTTAAAGCTCACTCAGAGCTCCTGGGCTGTGCAAGGAAGAGAAGGGGGAAAAGTTATTTCTCTGCCCTGCCAAAACATACAAAATTTTATGTACCATGATGGAAAGTTAAGGTGAAAAGGGCTGGATCTGAGACAAGAAACATTTCTTTAATTTTCTCTACTTTTTTTTAACAGGATTTGCTGTTGCTTTGAAAGCCTCCTGCTATTTTACAGGCAATAAAAAAGAGAGACTGAAAACATTTATTTCCTGAGACCTGCTTGTTTCTTGAGCTCTGTTAAACTGAGCTTGCCTAGCAAAGGGAGGAACAGCATGAGCCCAGCAGACCCTTCAAGCAGCTTGGGGAGGGCACAGTTTGCCTGCCTGGCCCTGAGGACTGAAAGCTTCTCTCTGCTTTGCAGCCCTTGTGCTGAGCCCTGTGCTGGGCAGCCCTGGGATGGGACACACGAGCCCTGGGGGCTGGGATGGCCGGGCAGGAGAGCAGGGTGACACTTCTGTCTGCATCTGTGCCTGCTCTTGGCTCATGGACAGGGGGAAGGTCTTACCCAGGCAGACACTGCTGGCTGCAGTGACACCCCAGGGGCTGGGAGGGGTTACAGGGAGAACAGAGCCTCGGGTCTGACCCATCTCCCCAGGTCAGAGAGGCACAGGGGCTTCCTCCTGGGGCACAGCCTGTGCCCAGGGCTCCAGCAGGATGTGACCCTGTGCTCCCAGTGAGTCTGTGCCCAGGGTGACCCTGTGCTCCCAGTGAGTCTGTGCCCAGGGCTCCAGCAGGATGTAACTCTGTGCTCCCAGTGGGTCTGTGCCCAGGGTCATCCTGTGCTCCCAGTGGGTCTGTGCCCAGGGCTCAGGCAGGATGTGACCCTGTGCTCCCAGTGAGTCTGTGCTCCCAGTGAGTCTGTGCCCAGGGCTCCAGCAGGATGTGACCCTCTGTGCCCAGGGTGACCCTGTGCTCTCAGTGAGTCTCAGCTGTTGGCAAGTCCAGGTCATGGATGGACATGAAGGTCAAACCTGCAGCTGCACTTCAGTGTTCACAGACCAGTTCAGAAGCACGTGCTGTAAATGAGAGGATGTATGAAATCAAAAATATTTTCAGGTGATTCTCGTACAATTTTAGCCTTCCTTTGACCCACAGCTTTACTTTCCCTTACTGCCATTGTTTTTGGGTGAAAATTACAAAGCTGAAAGAGCATCTGTTCCAAATAATGCTGGTCAGGCTTCTGGATAACAGCTTGGCAGCTTCCTGCCAGGAGCAGTTGCTGTGGCTTCTTGATTACTCTTAAGATGTGTTCAGTGTTTTGAGGAGGATAAGGAAGTATCACGAGGAAGATAGGAACTATTTGTTTGCAGAAAGCCTGGATACCAAAGGCCCAAACATCTTAACTAGGGTATGTTGAAAAACTACATTGTTCAGGTGAAATTCTTTAAGGAGCAAAAACACCATGCAGCCTTTAAAGAGCATTAATTTTTCTTTGAAAAAAAAAAATTGCTATCCAATGCTAAATGAGTGCACAATAGGAGCAACTGCTGGGCTTTTCTTTTTAGTCATTGTCCATTTCAAGATATTTATTAGTAAAGGTGTCAGAGAAGTACAGCCACAGGTTGCACAAAAGCTAGTATTTTAACTTTTAAACAGAAAAAATAAATAAAAATAAAACCCATTGCTGAGTTTGTGACTTCATCTCTCCCACAGCAGTAGCTGGAGATTGGATGTTCCTGAGCCTGCAAGCCAGGGGGTTGCTGATGGAATCCTGTGTACACAGACCCTGTGCTGGTCTGCACTGCTGCCAGATGGAAGAGCACAGCAGGTTCCTCGTGTTTCCTGGGATGGGGTAAGAAGATCTAGTTTTGTCCTGATTCACTTGCTTCCTGGCTTCTCTGGTATCTTGGATGACTCTTGTTTGTGAACATGCCTGGATGTTTCTGAGGATTTTTTTCTCTCCTCTCCCTCAGTTCTGATTATTCCCTGGCTCATAGTAATTTTCTATTATCCGTTCAGCTGGTGGAACTGGAGATTAAATGGAGTAAAAAGTTATTACATTGAAAAAAAATATGAAACTTCTAATTTTTTTAGCTGAATTTCCTTGACTAAATTATGTAGGGTTTTTTATATAGCTGGTTTCTTTTATAGAGAGTTTTTTTGCTATAGCTGGTCCCCAGGCTCCTGACTAATGGTGCAAAATATTAATGGCTCCTCTCACTTTCCTGTGCTCTTCCACCCACCCCCAACAAATATTGTGGTCTGTCCATCCTGAGAGGGGTTTTTTGGGTTGATTTTTTTAAAGGCTCTGCTTCCCCAGCCTAATACTGGTGCAGCTCCTTTAGTGCTGGCACACATGGGCCATGTGGTTACCCTGGGCTGCCTAAATCTCTGCCCTAAATTTCACAGGATGCAGATTATCAAAGAAATGATAAGAGGGAAGTCAGCCAGATTGCCACATCTGTGTGAGAGAGGGTCACTAATTTATGCCTCTGAGTAAATAAATATTTTCTTGCAATCCCATTGCTAAGCCTGAAGGTAGACAGCTGAGCCTTTGCAGGATAAAATTGATATTGCAGTGTTGGGCTATGAAACAGCACTGCAAAAAGTGGATCCTTGGGATTTCATGGAGAAGCAGAACAAAGCATGCCAAGAGGTTTTGGCCAAAGTGGATGACTGAAGGTTCCATCCTCCTCTGGAGTGTTTGGAGCATGGGAATAAACAGAGCTTCCTTGGCAGAGAGCAGCCCTGAGTTAGGGACAGACACGGGGTGGGAGAGAGACTTTGGGATCACTTGCCCAGAGCACCATCTCCCACTAATTACCAGGAAGGTTTCCATGTGCTGCACATTCCAGAGGCTTTGCTTGGCAGCCCTGTCAGTCATTCCCCGTGCACTCTAAGGAGGGAAATTTGGGCTGTTTATAATTCTTTGCTGCCTGCTGTGCATTGAGCACAGGCTTTTGCATCTGCTGGTGCACCAGGGGAGTGCTCTGGGGGCTGTTTTGCTTTGTGGTGGGGGTGGCACGTGAACAGCTGGCAAAGCTAAGCCATGTCCCTCCCACTCCCGTGTGCTGGAGGGGCTGGAACCTTGCTGAAATGTTCATTTTTCTAACACCCTGCAAGACATGACACAGCCCTGCATTCTGGGGCCTGTCATGCACAAGCCAGCTGCAGGTGGAGAGAGGGCAGATTACAACAGTATCACTGCAAATCTTTGTTTGTAGCTTTCTGGCATGGGAATAAACCCAATTTTACCCTGGGTTTTCCATGAAATGAAGTTCAATATTCCCAGGGCGGTGAAAAGCAAAAAAAAACTCAAACAAACAAACAAAAAAAACCCCCAACCCTAAAATAAATTATAATATAAGGCACTTGTTATTCCCCAGACCATGCATTATGAATGTGGAAACCCACAATTTGAGCTGCACTTTCAAGACACTGCTCAGAAAGCTTAAGCAGAGCAAACACACACACAAAAAAAAAGTAATTGCATGGGTCTGACATCCCCAACAACCTCAGCCTGACCCTGCAGTGACCCACAGAATGACCACAGATTTGTGGTTTAGGCCTGATTACATCAAACTGAGCTTTCCTGAGCTAATGGAGCAGGGAGGGGGTGTTTGGTTTGGTTTGCTTTCCCCTTTGTGGCACTGCTGTGGGCAGTTCTGGTGTGAAGCAGCTGGACAAAGTGGCCCAGAGGTGCTCTGCAGACACAAAACATTTCCACAGGGACATGGAAATCATCAGAGTTAAAACCAGGAGTTTGCTGCCACCGTGGCAGGGTCACCTCCTGTGAGCTGTGCAGCTCCTGAGGGGCAGCTGGTGCTGGGGTGAGGGGATGCCTGATGTAACTGGGCTGAATTGGTCAACATGGAGCTAAATCTGCAGCTAATGCAGTGATTTATGGGCTGTGCCAGACACTGCCCCAAAGGCTTCTGTGCTTTACAGGGGCTGCATTCCCATTGCAGTTCCTCCCCCCCACCAGTGCTACACTAAAGCTGAACAAAGGGTGCAATAGCAACCTTAAATGATCAGGTTTGGGGCACTAGAATGAGCTTAAAAACAGGGGCAGTTGAGCCAGCTCAGCTACCAGAGCATATCCTGCTCCTGGAGCACTGCCCCATCCCAGAGACATCCTCTCCCTTGTGCAGACCATCAGTCATAGGAAGGTGGTGAGAGCCTGAGTTCTCCTGTCACAGTAACTCCACTTTCATTCCTTGAGCTTGTTTGTAGCCTATATAATCATAGCAATTACATACAACCACTCTTAGCTGCATAGCTTAATTACAACTAATGCACATCATTTCAATTAATTTTAATTATACAGAGAATGTGAAGAGTCTGTTACTCCATTGTTAAAATCATTTGGGACAAACAAGACTAAAGTGCTAAATTTCATAAAGGACCTAGTTATTAATTTTAACTCACTAATGAATGGATATGTCTAAATTCTCAGAAGATATAGTCTCTACTTGAAGAGTCAGTGCTGTAGATTAATGGATATACTGGCTTGTACAGAGATGTTCTGTCCCAGCTTTAAATGCAAAATACTGCTGTCTCAAGCAATATTTCTACAGAAGTTATTTCACGTTAATTAAAAGTAACCACCTTAAAATTAACATCCAGTGTTGCTGCAATATCACTGTGTGGACACACTTCTGATGAAATAAATGTAGGCATGACCATTTACTTGGAATAATTTTAGCTTCTAATTAATCCAACAAATTTCTAAGACATTGAAATCTACCTCCTACTAGCTCGTTTCTATTTAGTCTTTGAAAGCAAATGTTTCATGCTTCTTAGGCAAGTTTGGAAAGTCTTATTTATGATATGTACTGTTTTTATCTGCTCTTAACAAATACAACTCCCTTAGAAATAAAATGTTTCTGGAGTTTGCTACATTAAAAGGAAAAGAAAACATAGCAGAAACTTTGAGTCCTGTTTTAAAGCATAAAAGGGTTTATCTTATCTAGAGCAACCAGTACAGGATAACCAGTGTTATCTTATCACCACATATTGATGTCAGGGTTTAAAAGGACTTGAGGCTGTTATGCTACACGGAGCAGAACTCCTACACTGATAAACACTGATAAAGCTGCAGTGCTCTAATCTAAACTACACCTTCTTTCTGCCCCAAATACACATGAGAAGAGCCAGAAACATTTTTCCTAGCACAGCACAACCCTCCGAGCGAGGGTCCCCGAGCACAGCCAAGGCTGGCAGCAGCCTGGAGGAAAAGAAACAAAGCCCATCCCCAGGCCAGGCTCAGCCCATTGCCATTGCTGAGCTCCAGCCTTGCAGGAATGACCTGAACCAAGAGCATGGGCTTTGTCAAAGGGTGATGTTCAGGTGAGAAGGCACCAGATGGGCCTAAACCCACTTCACTCTGTCAGTGGCAGCAGCTCATGCTCACAGTGCTGACTGCACCAGCTTCAACCCTTCAGCAGCCTGCCTGGAATCATGTGTAAATTCTTCAGGAGGGCACGTGCAGCCACAAGGACTTTGGCTGGAGAAAAAGAGACACCCACGAGGTGCAGCAGGTCCTGCAAAGTGAGACCTTGTCAGGAGTGGGATGCGGGCTGGGAACCCAGGCTGTGTACGGGGCTGCTTCTTGCCTGGGTGATGGGGATGCCAGTGACTGAGGTAAGTGAAACCTTCCTGGGTAAAGCCACTGAACCAGCATTCCAAAGGAAAAACATGGATCCCAGTTAACAACACACTGGTGTGAGAGTGCTCATGCTCATTAAGAGCACGTTAATGACTTCAGGGGTCCCACTTTGCCCTGCACTCCAGTACTGCTCACTCACAACACCAGGCTTTGGACATGGCCTGCAGCTGGCCTGGGTTTGCTTCAGGGTTTGCATCAGGGAAGGGCTGTGGTAAGGGCATGGGTGTGACACTGATAACACTGAGGATGTTGGAGCCAAGGAGAAACCAAGTCATGGACAAGGTCCTGGGTCACCTCTGCCTGCACACAGCCCGTCAGAGGGAGTGGTGTCGTGCAATGAGGCAAAGGGCAGAAGGAGGTACAGTGGAAATAAGGATGTACAACACCACTAACCAACATGGAAGCTCATAGCAAGTACCAAAGTACAAGGCAGAGGTAGTCATGTTGTCAATGTTCGAAATGTAGTACACAGGACACCCACACAATCTATGCATGAACTCAGAGCTTGACACCTCTTGCCTGCTCATGCAATTCCAATTAAATTTGGGTGCATTAATCTCTCTATTCTTAATAGAAACTCACTTGCCTGCTCTCCCTCACCTCCATTTTCTGCCAACTGCAGATAAAACAGCCAGTCAGCCCTCTGCTTATTTGATCCTAAGGTGCAGCGATCAAACGAGCTCACAGGCTCACTGAAGGATCACACAGAATAAGAAAGTGGGCTGCAAGGCAGATTAGTGAAATCGCTCCCATTACAGCTCCAAGGATGGACATATGCTGTCTTGGCACGTTTCTTTTACAGCCAGCCTGACTTTCCTACCTTTCCCTTCAGTCCTGCTGGGGTGTTGGTGTCCCTTTCTCTGGGTGCTCAGGTTAAAACCCCACGCTTTGGAAGCCCAGCAGCCTTGAAGGGCTTGGTGTTGTGCTCTACCTCGAGCTGCACCAGCTTCTTTTATTTCACTAGAGCTGCTCCATCCAGATGTAGATGTCACAACACATATGGTACAACATACACCGTCTCTGTGTTGCCTTGAGATGACAGAGTGTGATTCCCAGCCGTGTGGCAGCAGAGCCACTGCTCTACAGTCTTGGGGACCAAGATTCTGCTCACTCTTTCCACGCTTTTTTATAAACAATAGGTGGCAATTTTGCCAATTAAGTGTGTGGGGAAGCAGCGAGTTTGGATCAGATGCACACAGCAGCTGCCACAGCATGACTACGCAGCACAGAGAGGCTGCAAGCACTTAAGCAAGACAGAATTATCATAGCACAAGATTAGTTCAGATATCATAAAGCACTGTTCCACTTCCAACAGCTCCCCACCAGGAAATCTCCACCCATCCCTGCAGTAAGATGTGTATCCATCTCACAGCATTAATTGTGCTGGCCCTGCCACTTTGCCATGGTTTCTGCAGGCAGCTCAACATAACAAACCTGGACAGTGAGGGCATTCCAGTGCTGGGGTGCACAGTCCAAAAACGAATAAATGTAAGTCATGTAGTTCTGCTGAACCTGTGGTTTAAAGCTTCTAATTGCTAACTTTCATCTTTTACCAGCATAAATAATAAATGTGGCGTGTTCCCCGTTTTCCATCATCACCACATTATTAAAGCAATAAAACAATTTCAAAGGTGTGGTTATCATAAGCTAATGGCACCTCTAGGGGATTAGTTAACACCCCGGGAAACTTCTCAGCCTTAAAAAAGCCGGTGCCCACTGTCAGTCTCCATTAGCCCCGCTGTGAGCAGCATGTGCACAGGGCACCCCGTGCCTGCGATGGCAGGAGGGACGGGCCAGGGGACACAACAGCGGGCATAATTAGGTCAGAGGATGCTCCCAGGCGGACAATCAAACAAAAGAGAGGAACCCTGCGATCCCACACGGCTCACGCTGTGCACACACACAGGTAACCCGGCTGCCTCCGAACCAGCTGCGGCTTTTCCAGCCCAGCTCTGAGCGGAGGGAGAGCGTCCCCCTCGCAGGAAGAACCGGGGAGCAACCGCTGCCCTGCAGAGCATCGCAGAGAGGATGCAAAGGGCTCTCCTTGCCACACCTCAGGAGCAGGCTGGTGGGAAGGCAGGAGGTGACTTGGAGAGAACCACTCGCCTGCCTGGGGGCATCACCCGGGGGGTTTTGCTGCGCTGACAGCAGAGCCGCCTGTGAGGACGAGCCTCCCACCCGCCACGTCGGGTGATTTGGGAGCGCTCCTCACACACCGCTGCCGTGTGCGCACTCCTCCCCTAACTCCTGCCTCCCCAGCCCCTGTAATCTTGGGATGACATCATCGGGAATTAGTTAGTTAGTTTTAGTATCTGCTGGGGCGTTAAGCCCAAGCTATTTAGCACATCAAAACAACAGTATTAGCAAACAGACCTTCATTTAAGGTAATTACGCACCAAGGAGACTGCCTTATCTTTCATCTCCTGTTTATTTTGCTAACAGTCACCCAGATTCTTTAAGTAATACCTTCCCTGCTATCAGTTATCAAAGCAATGATGGAGGTGGAAGACAGCTGAATGCACTGAGCTCTAACAGCAAAAGGCTCACAGGTGGGAGGAGGAGGAGGAGGAGGGACAGCTGAATAAGGGTGAGGGAGGAGGGCTGGCTGTCTCTGCCTTTGTCTGCCTGTCAGCAGTGCTAAGCTGGGAGTTCTGATCCTGCAGGACTTTGCGCAGCCTGGAGCAGGGGTGGGATTTGAAGGACATGTGCTACACTCTGTCACGCCATGGAGGCTTCAGGTGAGCACTAATTGCTGCTGCAAATGATTACAGTGAATCTTCAGCTCCCGTTGTGCCCACAGTTCGCTGTCATCCTCTGTGAAAATAAAGGGGACAAGGGTGGGAGGGTCTAGAGAGTGGACCGAAGGCAAAGCACAGGGACCTCGAAGATCAGTATCAGGCTAACAAGCAAGGTCTTTAGCTACACGTTGCCATCCTCCCCCGCACGAAGGGTGTATTCACAGTCTGTGGCAGGCAGAGGAAGGCAATGTGTGACCAGTGGCTCAGCCACGTCATCTGAAAAGCACACTGAGAACTGAGCTGCTTGGTCCCGTGCTCAGCTCTTAAATAATAATGAACAAATGAATCTTAGGAACATTTTAAAAGCCCTGCTGGAGTGGTGGGGGGGGTGACAGTGCTTGAGTTTAGGGAGAAGTATTGCAAACCTGTATGGTCTTGGCTGTGGTCGCTGTGAGGACCTGATAGGTCAGTAGGCCAGTTGTAGAGGTAAAAAATCCTCTTACTATGGCTCATCAGAAGGATACAGTCCCTGTGTCCTGGTTCTCAAGTGCATTCAAGAGAAAAGAGCAGTGAAACGCCTTGAGAGAACAAGACCTTGGAGTAAATCCCTGCAGTGCTCAAACTGCAAACCTACCAGGAGTAAGAGTGAGCACAGGATGGAGTATCTGGCTCTGTATTAAGAAAAGAGCAGAGGGAAATGGAAGTAGCTCTCACTGGAAGCAAGGCTGGGACACAAAGTAGAAAATAATGTGAGCTAGCTGTGCTTTGCTCATCGCTTCCCCAGCGGGGAGCACGGCACGAGAGCTCTGAGCCTCCTTCCCCTGCTCCCTGCTTGGCCAAGGGGAGCTGTGCAGGGCAGAACCAGGGCCTGTTTCCAGCAGTCCCTGGGGTGCACTGGCACTGCACTGCCACAGCTCCCTGGGCAGCTCTGCCACCTGCACGTCCTTCAGCCTGAGCTTCCCCGTGTGTTCAAAGGGAGCTTTAGGGCCGTCACAGCCCCGGTTGTTGCCACAGCTACAGCCTCCAGCTCTGCTGCTTTTTCGAGGCAGGTTGTGTAGTATTTGACCTCAGAGCACGAGGGTCAAAAAAGAAAAGCATATCTAGATGAAATACAGGAATGCTGACAAGGGGATGTGTGTTTTGGGGACACAGTCTACACATGCTTTCACCCTGAATTCAATACATGGATAAAGCAAAGGGCAGAAAAGTGCACTCTTTAAATTCACTCACTGGCTCATTTTATTCTGTTTTGAGACAAGGTTGCTGCCATTCAAAAATTTTTATTTCTTTCATGGGCTTATTTATAGTGTTATATCCATGAATTAAAAGATGAAATATTTTCCACTAGCTACAACTAAGCAACAGACAACTGATATTATACTGTCAGAAAACAAGGTAAAAAGTAAATTTCCAAACAATTTTCAAATAGAAATCAATAGTCATCTGGAGGTTACTGCAAGCTTATATTTTATAAAATAAAACAGATACTAAGAGGAAAGCCTTGTAATGTCCAGAAGATAATGTAACTATGGCTGATAAGCAGAACAATCAGGGGAGTTATTCTGGGTTTTATAGCTTTTTCACATGTGTCTGGTGGAAACAGTAATTTAAACCCTTTTGGGTATTGGCACAATCATGCAGATGACAAAAGCATGAACTGTAAACAAAGGACTGCAGGAAGTGAATGCACTGTGCTACAGAAGGACATCCAGGAATGTGTGATTCATTCATAGTCGAATACAAAGAGTAAATTGGGATACCAGAGCACTCTGCTGACTCCACTAAATGGGGAGATTTTTGAATGCACCTGGAGGAACAATAACAGAAAAAGGACCTAGATAGACTAGAAAGCAACAAAATAGGGAGATTTAATGTGGAAAAACGGTAAGTAAATCTGTCCAGGGAAAACTAATCCAAAACACAGATGTTTTCCTGGAGAGAGAAATCTTGAAAGCAATCATGTTAAAGCAGACAAGGAATGACAACAGAGTTAATGGTGAGTCCCCAGTGCAACAGGCAACACAAATCAGGCTGGAGAGTTTGCCTGCATGGACTGCCAGTCCAGTGCTCACCACACAGTCCTGGGGGGTGCAGCTCTTGCTGTGAAACACTGATTCCATCTGTGTGATGGGCACAGGGAGCTCCAAGTGGAGGCAACACTGAGAAGTACAACAGAATTATGACAAGCTTGGAAGAAGCAGCTCGTGTAACACACTCCACCACTGAGGTAAGGTGTGAGACAGGAGATAAGCCCGTTAGTTCTGAAACTGAAGTATTAAATATACCATCATATGGCAGATTAAAAAAAACTAAACAGAAACCAGAAACCCAGCGGCAGATCACCTGTGTTGCCAAGTTAAGGGTGTCATTAATTTTAAAATTTCCTCTTAAAAACCTGCCCGTGACTTATAGATTAAACTCCATCCAAAGGCAACCACAGAAAAGGCTCTGTCTGTGAGTTTTTATTAAGAAAAATGCCCCCTTCTTAAGCAAAAAAAATCACTGGATTGAGGGTAATTAATAAAATGTCCAGAAAGAAACTCTCAGAAATATTATTCTGTACTCAGAAAAGGAAATGCCAACCTTTTCTGGGCAGAAAGGCTGCAGAAGGCAGCCAGTGATGGCAGTGCCTGTTGGTGCCCAGGCTGGTGTGCCCCTACCAGCACTGCCTGCAGGGTGTGTGGTCTCCAGCAGCCTGGGCACAAACGCATTGCTGGCACATGTGCTGCCTGCAGATGAGGTTTCCTGCCCCCTTTGGTGTCCCGTGGGTGCTGTGGGTCCCGGCAGTAGCAGGTTAAGCTGGGCAGTGATAGAATGTTCCCAGAACATGTGTTTGCAGCCAGCACGAACCAGCCCCGCCGCGAGCTGCAGCTTTTATTTCCAGACACGGATAAATTCCAGTCTGGGAAGAGAGGCAGTTGTTGGAGGCAGAGGGCAATGACAGCCACCGAGGAGCATTTTTTTTCCACGTTTTGCCTGGGAGACCTTGCCTGAGGTCTCGCGGGAGGGATGCACAGGGGCGTGCAGGGATGCTCAGGGGTGCCAGGGGTACCCACCCCCGGGCTCCCCCAAGGTTGCCTTCCCACGGCTGCTGAAGACCCACATTGCCATCTAGCGCCTCTGGAGCACAAGGACAGCCGGGAGGCATCGCCTCCCTGCTCCTGCTCCTGCTCCTGCTCCTGCTCCTGCTCCAGCGCCGGCCCGGCCACTCGCTCTGGAACCGGTCACTCCTTTCGCTGTGGAAGCTCAAGGCGGGGAAGCAAATGTTCTGCTGTTCTGCCAAAACCCAGAAAGTCGTGTGCAGCCCTGCCATGGATCCTGCTTTGTCCCACGGATACTAAAGGGCTTCAGAGACATGCATAGCTTTGCTTAAGAGCAAAACATCACAGCTGCTAAAGACCTCATCCTAACGACGGTGCAACTCAAGTAAGGTTCCACAGGGACTGAAGGACCTCACAGTTCTGTATTTCCATGGGGGTCTGTGTGCTGATGTTCCTCTTACCTCCACACCTCCAGCCTGGCTGCTGTGGCCCTGCTGTGCCCCTGGTGACAAGCACAACTGTGTGGGTTCAGGTTTAGTGTCCACAGGGGCATCAGGTGCTGCAGAGGACTTTGGTCAGGTATTAATAGATGGTGACAGTTCTGGTGAGAATCAGGGTGTGTTCCCCTTCTTGTCCTGGCCAGGATTCAGCTGGGGTAGCTCAGCTCTGCCAGCTGTGGTTTGCCTGCAGGGAGAGGGCAAGGGGAAGGAGTGAGGCTGAGCAGGTTGGGTCCTGCCCGTGATCCTGGTGCAGGCACGGGGGGGTCTGTCCTGGCAGCTGCTGCTCCTGTGTGGTCTGGAAGAGTTGGTGCTCTCCACACACTGCAGCAGTAAAGGTCCACCTCCAAAAGAATAGATTGTAATTACAGTATTTTCCGCTGCATCTTTTCACGCCAACCACTTTTATATACACAAAGGCACACACTAAATATTTTTCATGGGATTTCCCACCACCATAAGAGATTGAACTGTTAAGTGTTATTATTATGTGTGCTACAAGAACACCTAGAAGCCTCAGGTGAGACAAGGGTTGCACTGTGCTCAAGAGAGCATACATGTTTAATAAAACACAAGTCTTGTCTGTGCAAAGCTGGCAATCTGGTTGGGATGGGACAGAGGGATGACACAAGCACAGTGATTTGTTCCACATCATAAAACAGTTCAGTAGCTGATCCAGGTCTCCCAGGTTTCAGCTTGCCAGCCAGTCTTTTCAGTTAAATGTTGTGCATGGTGGAGTTTGTTTATTTTTCAGGCTGTGGTTATGCCCTTGTAACAGAGGGCTCCCAGAAAAAAACAGCCCCTTCGTGGTTTCATGGGCTCGATGAAGGGAGACCCTGCCCACCTGCCTGCCCTTGTCCTGCCGTAACTGGGAACTCTGAGCACCACTTGGCAAAGACACAGAGATCTGGCACCCTTGGCTGGAAGGATTCATTAGTGAATCCTGAAAATGGTACCAAGCAACTTGATGACAGAGTGCAGCTACTGAACTCCAGCACTGGAGTGGCAACCTGTGACCAGCCAGAGCTCGGGGCTTTCCAGCAGTGCAGGTACAGCTGAGCTTTGCCGTGGCAAAGGTGAGGTGCAGAGCAAGGTCAGCCTGCCCTCGCCCCAGGAGGGGTGGCTGGAAGGGGTAAAGCTTGAGGGCAAGTGCCCTCCTTGCATATCTTGGTCTTCTGTCAAGAAGCCTCATAAAAAAAAAGCCAGTCAGAAGCATCAACCGGCTGCAATCGGTCCTCGCTCCGTGTCTGTGCTCTGGAGGTCACTCCTCAGGGAATGGGGAGCAAATGGGCTGCTTTGGTAGCTGAAAGTTTGTCTTCAGAGGACTGTAAGAGGGGGCTTAAATTCTTTACATGTTTTGCCTGGAAGACCACTTAAGGTCTTGTAGTGTTACAGGGAGAAGTATGCAGGGATGGGCAGTGATGCTCAGGGGTGTCCAGGGCTACCCACCCCCCTTGAATTGCTGCTGCCAGGAAAGACATCACCACTGAAGCCCTGTAAACAGAACATCCTTTTATGGACACAAGCAAAATTTTAGAGATCCAGTCACTGTAAGATCTTTCACCCCTAATATCAATGTCTCAGTGAAATCTGTTTATTTTAGGCCTGCTGTGTCATAACAGATCCAAAAGCTGCATTTTCTCTTGGAAAGAGACAAGGTTTGTTTAAAAATATTAACTTTTCATGACATTTCGTCTCAATTTCTATACAAGCTTTTAAACTCTGGCTCTCTGGTGCAGATGAAGGAAGAGCTTCTTCCTGAGTGTAATTCTGCCTAAGCCCATGCATTTACACGGGGGGGTGTGTGAATTTTGTCCATCAGGTTGGCGATTCTTAGGCAGAGGCTTATTGACAGGCAGTGTGCTGAAGATATTTACATTCAGCAAGGCTCATAAGCCACTGAACATCTGTTCTCTCGTTAGCAGCCTCCTCAGCATTTGCCCTGTAGGCAATAATCTACAGGACAAGTTTCCCAGCACCTAAACTACTGGAGGATAATTCTTTAACTAAATGGAAAGCAAAGCCCAAGGCCCTGGGAATTCGCTTTTGTACAATAATCTTTTGTGTGCATACAGTGGAAACCAGAGGATTATGGAGTCAAATCATGAGAATTCAGGTCAAGTGAGATTTGGAGGGGGAGGAGAAGATGACAGAAGCACCAGTGGGAAGGTAGTGATCCCAGGGGAAGTAACGTGACGCTTGCAGATAAGCCTGTTCTGCTGTCATGGTTTAATTTTACACATCAGTATTAAAATTTCTGAGCACTGCTGAACATCAACTCTCCCTTTTCTGCGTGAGGTTCTTTTGTGTTGGTTTTATTCTCCTCTAGCAGCTGTGTTATTTGGAGCATCCCTATGTCTCAGTTATCTTCTTGTGCCATGCCTCCATTTTCTAGCTCTTCTCTTTTTTTTTCAGTTTGGAAGTTTGTGTGTTTAAATCTCCTTCCTCCATTCTGCTCCCTGTTATTTTTCTCATTCTTGCACACTTAGCCTAGATCAAGGATTTCAAAGATCCTCTAGATACACAAAGCAATTCATTTGTCTCCCCTGGACATTGGCTTAATGGAAGGAAGGAAATGTCATTTAAGAAAAGCCCTATGAAAAATGTGATGCTGCTTTTTCTCTTTCTGGCAAGGGATTGATCTGGATAACCAGACCAACACCCAGAAACTCTATTCAAATGCTTGTCTGCTCTTCCCACAATGCAGAAAGATGCAGCTGAATCCAATCAGAGGTTTAACATGCTCCTGGCTGGGGTACATGGTGGAGCTGATGGGAGGATGTGCTGCTGGGCTGGGACTGCCGAGGAAACAGTGAAATAGGGGGGGTTAAATGACACATTGGTGTGAGCAGAGGAGAAAAGGCATCAAGGCAAATTCACAGATCTGCAGAACTGAACAGCTGTACAGCTCACCTGGACATGAGGATTTCCCTTACCTGTTTAAGAAGGTAGGCAACATGGCACAAGGGTGATGTTCTACCTGTGGCCCAAAATCCTGTCTCAGTTGCCATGTATGAGGCCTGGAACAAAATACCTGCCCTAGTGCCTTTGTGAAATACAACATGCTAAGCAGGATATTGCACAAAGCAGCTTCACTTTCTGCTCTGCAGCAGTGGCAGTGGTGGCAAAAGTTTGACTCTGTAGGTGTTTGGACCATGAAACTGCTGCAGATTGGGAAATGCAGGGGGAAAGGGGGTTTAGTTTGTTTCTGGGTTGGTTTTGTTGGGGTTTTTTTCCTTGTTTGTTTGTGTTTTGTGGGGGTTTGTTTGTTTTGGTTTTTTCTGTTTTTCTTTTTTTTTTTTTTGGTCACAGCATTTTCACACTTCCAGGAAGAGAGTTTAGGAATCTGCCTGGATTGGATATCTTCATTTTATGAGTCACATGTGATTTTAATTATGAATTTATCCTACTTGGTGTACCATGCCTTTATTTGCAGTCATGTTATTTGCATAACTGCTATGTCCTGTCTAAGTGAGCTCTGCACACAGGCTGTGTCACTTTAGAAGAAGAGATAAGCACTTTGCTTCCAGGTCATCTGCAAGAGAATAGAAACCTAAAGCCTCTCACAGGCAATGGCAGAAAATACTTTGTTGGTGCTTGTTTTAGTTGAGAAAATGATCAACTCATAGTCTATAAATAATGTATATTATTGCCCTAAGGAATGACACAACCATTGTTGTTGCAAAGTCACATATGTGTGAGGGAAGTCCAGAACTCAGGTTGTCCAAGGAATCGTAATTCAGTCGTTCTCTGTGAGTGTTATGAAAGTCCTGAGCTGTGTGCCTACACAGTTCTCCTTAATATCTTTGAGATATTCTCTGTTCTTGCTCTTTTTCCTTTGTGTCCCATTTTTAGTAGGTTAGTTCATACGATCCAGATGAGCACAGACTGCATGCTGGGCCAGGGAGGGAGGCAGGAGGGATAATATAAGTCTTTGTGGGGAGTAACCCACAGTTTGGATGTCATATTTAAAAAGTGTGGTGCAGAGTACAGTTGTTATGGGTTGTATTAACTTGGTCTGCAGGGAATGACATCCTGTATTGGATGAAATGGTTTGACCTCTCCTATTGAAATGCTAGTGTTTGACCATTTCCTCCAGCAAAGGGAGTCTCATTATTTCTCATTGTAGCCTGCATTTACCCTTCCTCCAGTCTGCACCACCCTGACCCCTGAGTTTCTGCTTTTCAAATATGCACTTAAAATTTGTCTGCTATGTGATCGTTTTATGAGGTGATATCATGAAGCATAAGTATGTGTTCCAGCTGTGTTAGTGACCCTGCCTATAAACCAAGGAGGTTGGCTAAGCACACTCTTGCCCTCTTGCTTAATGTGACTCACGACACGAAGATGCAGCGATCCAGAGTGCAAAAGTGAAAGAGAGTGAAAAATCCAGATTAGACCCTGGCAAAAGGAATCTCTAAGTGCAACTGACTTTTTATCTCTTTGTGTCTTCGTGTTGACACTACATTAGGAAGGCTGACATCAGATATCTCCAGAGGCCCAAATCCAATTTTGAAGCAAATGTAAAAGACCAGCTTGTAAAGGCCAAGATTGAATTGGTTCTGCCAGAAGAAAAATTAGCACAGAAACAAGCTTATTTCCAGAGACCCTCCTGAAATAACTACATGGTGCCTTAATAGGGATTGTCCTTGTCTGATTCTTTTTTTTTTTAAATTAGTGAAAGTTTGGCCTTTGAAATGACCAATCTGTATAAGGAATACATCCATCTCCAGATTGGTTGCATACAGTAATCTGTGGTCAAGATTACTTAGTTAGCATTCAGATGGGCTGCCCTTTTTATTCTCTGTGTCTGTTTTAACACTAATCCCTGAACAAACACTTACAAAAGCAAAAGAGATACATGTCTGTCCTGTTTGCTTCCACTTCCATCTGTGAGAAGTTGCAGAGGTTTTGTGCTGCTGAGCTGTCATGCTATTTCTTAGTGCCAAGTTCTCATATTGCTGCAGTTCTAGGCCATTTGCTGTTGCAGGAGAAGATTTAGGTCAGTGGTTTTTCAACCTTTTTTGATTTGTGGACCCCTAAAAAAATTTCCAGCAGTAGCGCAGACTCCTTTAGGAATTTCACATATGTAGATTGCTGTCTGGCACATACGAATTTTCTTTTTCTCAATCACTTTTTTGCAGACTCTTTAGAAGTTTTTTCATGGGCTTGCCAGGCCCTGCAGACCATAAACTGGAAACCAATGATTTAGGTGAGCTCTTGAACCATTACTTCTCCATGCATACACTGCTATAAAAGATGAGAATGCCATAAAATGAGAGACATCAAGAGCAATGTTTTGGGGATATTGTGACTTCCAGTGCTTTACAGTCTGTCAGACCTGAATGCAGGGTGTTTAAGTAACCAGTGTTCACATATGAAAAAAGCACATGGTGATGCTGAGCCAACACCCACGTTGTCCTGTGCTCTCAGAGGCTTTGGATGCTGAGCTGTGGGTGTTCCAACACCCCCATAAATCATAGCCAGTTGCCTCCAGGGTTAACTAGCAAATGATATATGCCTTTTGGCTCCTCAAAGCCTAACCCAAATAAGGGTCTACAATGTGATTTCTTTAGACTGAGGTCAGGCTTAGAAGGAAATGTGAGGAAATGTAACAAAGAGGTGATACAGGCTGGCAATGTGATTAGGAAGAGGCGAGCTTTGACTCCTAAACGTTAATTAGAATTATAGGCTGGAATAGACACGGGTCAAAACAGGTCTTGGAAATGAATCCAATAGCTTTTTCCTTGCTGCACTGGAGAATGGTGAATCAAAAGAGGGACGTCAATAGAAAGGGATCTGGTCAAAGCAGGGCACTGGCTAGGGAAAGGAATGGGGCAAGGCATCAAGTGACAAAGGCAGAGGAGAAAATAATGCAGCAGCGAAGATGCAAAGCAAAGAGAACCAAGTTAAGAGTTCCAGTTGCATGGATGGAAAGAAAACATTATGTATCTGTTTTGGTTTACTGAAAGAAGCTATAAATGTGGACATTTTTTGACCAGGAGTGCCCAGAACGAGGTCCAAGTTGAAGATGATGTCTTGGCTTGTGCTTTCTCTTCCTCTCCTTTATGTGGCCCCTGTTGTAAACCTGCCATTCTCCAGCCTGACACTGATCTCAAGGTCACTGTTTTGATTCTGCCTTTATCCCTCCCGCCAAGAGGTTTATAGAGCTTGGTGTTCTCTATAATGAAAGTATAGTGCCCATCAGCCAATACCTCCAGATTTCCAATTTTCTTTTTGGCCTCCTAAGGCTTTAATATGAAACCTTCCATTTCAGTGTCCATCAGAACTACTGCTCCTGAATTATGGCCGATTTCCTCTTAATATCCACAGCAGGGATTTTTAACAAATCAAATAAAAAATAAAAATTGTTGCCACATCCCTCAGGGCTGACGGATCTGACTCCCTGCCAATAATAATCCAGGCAAGGTTTTATGGGACCTTTTGTTTTTGCACAGGGTGTAGAAGACAGGCTCTTCCCTTTCTCAGGAGACAGTTCAGCATCAACCAGGTTAGTGTGCAAGCCTGCATCTACAAAGGTAATGCAAAACAAAAATATTGATGCATCTCTAGAATATGGCATCGAGAGAAAGCAAGGAACAAGGTAAAATGTTCCACTAATCCCAGTGTCTAGTCTGAAGATGATGCAATTTAGGGCATGTTATCATTTACAAAATCAATTACTAGGCTTCCAGGTATGTACTGCAGGTGATATCTAATTCTTATCTGCTTGTCTCTGGTTCATTGCCTACACCAGTCAATTTACAGATCATTACACTGTGCAATATGTAAAATAAAAATTAATCGCATCAAACATCTTGACTGTGTGTTGCTCAGCCTGCTACCAGGCTGTGATTTAAATACCTGCTTCAACAGCTTGGGAGGAGGAACTGTACTCAGCCCATTTCCTTTGGTTGCCTTTCATTCTCACTTCCTTTATTTGCCTTTTCTGCCTCTAAATTCCCTTTCTGCACACTCAGCTTGAAGGATATTTGTCTCCCATGTACCAGGGACAGCATTTCCCGGGGTTGTTGAGTAGCAAACACACAATGCATTGCCAAGATGTTCAGCTGAGAGGGGATCTGCAAGGCAGAGCACTTGGATGGCTGAGTTGCACCTGAACTCCACCAAAGTGTGCTCTCCTTTCCCCAAAAATGCTGAAATTTTTCAGCACCTACTCTCCATGGGCACAACTGGGAGAGCCTTCCCTCTGGAGCCCATTGCTCCCTACGTGGTCACAGAAATCACTCCCAGTGTTCAAGGTTTTGGTTTCTGAACTCATTGTGCTTCCACAGCAATTCAGAGCCCAGACAAGTGATCACATTTTTAGCTGATGTGAAGTTGCTGCTCAGGGGCTGCAGTGGAGCTCCACTGTTCTATGCAGCTGAGAATTCTGAGAGGTGATTTTTTCGGGATAATGAGCATCTCTTCCACATCTCAGTACAGTGTTAACTGACAGCCCTGGGGCTGAGATCACCCTAATAATGGATTAATATAATATTCAGACCCTTTTTCCATTCTGTCAATGTCCACACTAATATGATGTTACAGGTTTATTATGTTGGTTTTCACTGCAAGCATTGGCTGTCCTTGCTAATCTCCAAGTAGGAAAAGTAAACTTGTCTTTTGGAATGAGACGACAAATTACGTACATAGTAAAGATTTTGTCTTTTCCTATTGGAGTCTTACAGAAGTTTTCTACTTAAATAATTATCCAGTGGAGATTTTACTGTCAAGTGGAAGATAACCAGGCACTCTTTCAGTAGTATTTCTGAAGGATCCAGAATAGCTTGACTGTGATTATTTTAGCTGCTGTGTAGATAAAAGAAAAACATGAGCATTGAAACGTGGAAAAGGTATAGATATTTTTATATTACTTCTCAACATTTTCTTTTTCTCTTGCTCCTTTGTCTGGAAACAGTGATTAAATTGATTTCCCTAAGAGTAAAGTGTCACTTGTTCAAAGCAAAGTCTCTGTTTTAAGGGACAGACCTCTATTTTCTGAGCCAGTGAAACTTCTCCTCTGCTCTAATGACATTTGCAGACATCCTACTCGGGGCTGACATTCCCTGCAGACCTACAGAAAACCTGCTGACACTCCTGACCGGGTTTTCTTCAGCTTTTATGTCATTTCAGTTCTCGTGTCCAGGTTTCTGCCCTTACTCTGGTTACTTCTACCCTTAAGCTGGTTGAAGTTAGTTCCATACAGCTGTCACTGCATTTGTTACTCCTTCCCTCCCCAGAGTCTCTGTCTTTCAGAGGCTGAGATGGATGCATTTCTCCACACAGCCACTCTTAAAGCTCTTTTCCAGGGGCTGTGTCCAGTCCAACTCAGCAGAGCATGGGTGTGACATTAACTGCAGGACCAGTCAGCACTGTTTCTGACTTCAGGAGAGTTCCACAGGTGAACAGCTGAGAAATGTCACCCTGGATTGGTGCCTTTGGCCCAGACTGGAGGGGTGCATCCCTCACGAGCTCCAGGGGAATGGACAGGATGGACAGTTCTGTCCTTGGCGTGGATAATTTACACATTTTTATTTTCCAGTGGTGTTAACCTGGCACCCCCTGGAGGAAGTATGTTTCAAAACACTCAAAGGAAGGAAATATTTTAAAAATCCCCTTTGATGCAATCGATTCTTTAACTAGACTGTAAATTTCCCCAATTTTCTATAGAATCTTTGCAGAAATATTAATGTAATTTTTCTGTAGGCAGTTTTTCGTCCTGAGATAATATATGCAATTTTTTTTTTCTTCCTCAGACTAAACATGTCATTCTAAGGCTGACTGGGGAAGTGCTGGAGGATTTCTTTAGCATCATGAATTCAATGATCAAAAAGAGAACTTGGAATGTCACCTATAAATGAAAGGAAAAACCATTAAAGAGATCTGTTTGAATGTGGTCCAAGAAATATGAGAATCAGTACACATCCTTATGCTCGTGGCTGGGGTGGGCTCATGCCAGGTAAGATGGGGAAAGACCTTACTGTAGGGCTGTACCTGCATCTACAAAACAAAACAAATCCATGTCCTGGAAAACCTAAGGCTATTAGAAATACTTCCATTTTGGTAATCAAGTGGAATTGCTCTCTTTATTAGACAGAGAAGACCATCTGCTGGGCTTGCAAGCTACCTGCAGAGTTTGATCTTTGGAAAGCAAAAAGTGCCAAAGGCAAAAATTTAAACTGCTTTCTCCCTCCAGGCTGCAAGAAAAGAAGGATGTAAATAATGCCAAAAGGTGTATTTATACTGCTTTAAAATTCCATTTGAACATAACAAAATAGTTGGATGTTAGTGATTTCTAAAAACTAATGTCAACAAGGTTTCTTTTAAATTATTATCATTAGCTCTCTCTGGGAAAGACCTGGATGCAAAGTGGTTTCAAAAAACAACTGGGAATGTGCTGCATCCAGTGAAGCTAACCTGGGAAATGTGAACAATAATGGCATTACTTTTGATCTGTGTTTGCCAGCTGGGCACAGAGCAGCCTCTCCTCATTTTTCCTCCCCCAGCAACAAAGCTCAGCCGTGATCCTGTTGAAAGGAACTTCTTCCTGGGAACTGCATTGTCCCATCAGCTCCCATGGGCATGATTTTGGTGTGTCACTTTGGTTTGTTTTCCTCGAAGGTCCTCTGAATTCCCAGGGAGCTCTTCCTTTTGAGGTACTTAAACTCACTGCTGCTTAACCTTGTAACCCACGGGTAATTCTGAGGCTTTGCAGTGGACTGATATGGAGAGTCATGACACAGGAACATGCTGCTTTCCCCCAGTCCAAAAATTTCCCAAACACTGGCAGTGGCCTGTAATGGATGTCTGGATTAACAGCATAAAAAAAAAAAGGACATAAATGACCCTTCTCTTGTTTCCTCCTCACGTGACATCTCTGGCTGTTTTCCTTTCTCTACCACATGATAAGGAAGAAATCTAGGGCTGGCTGCCTGATTTGGAAAACCTTCATGTTACTGGTGTGTTCTCATTTACAGCATGGCAGGAACATAGAATATCTGCTGGACTGGGCTATCAGTATTTGGAAAAATGCTTGAGTAAAAGGCTGTCCTTGCTATGTTTTCTTTTGCACTACAAAGTTGTTTTTCCTTACCCACAGACAAGCAGCCAGCAGTCAGAAACCACAGCTGAAGATGGCTGTTTGATAACACTCTTCTTGCTGGCTTAGGATGGTTTTAAATACTTTATTTTCCATGCATGACACATAATTATTAGTTTAATCATAAAACATGTTTTCCAAGTTGCTTTTGCCAGATCTGATATTAAGAATTTAATATGACTTTCTCCAGAGGTGAAGAAAAATTGAGGAGAAAATTAAATAGTATCAGTCTTTCTGAATGTTCTCTATAATACAAATACATTTGAAAATGTACTGTAGGATTTGGGTAGCTGCCTTCAGGTCCTTTTAAACTGAATTGATTTTAATGTTGTTCTTTATAAGGAATCCTAAATTTCTTTTGCTAGAACCAGTATCAGAGGTGACAGTTTCTGGCTCGTGTCCATCTATCTATGGTGGAGTATTTTCAAACTGCTAGTATGTGTATCACTATAAAAAGAAATAATATTTGTAGCTTTTATTTCTCCTGAATCTAATATATGTATACCTACACAATTCAGAACCTGAAAACTAATTCCATCTAGAGTGACCTGGATTCTAGAAACAAAGAAGAGGGGGAGGTATATTGCTAAAGAAATATTAAACTGAGGGAACAGATGGGAAAGATGTTCTCCAGAAAGAGATCCTGCACATTCTGCCCAGCTCAGGAGGGTGACAAGTACAAAATGGGCCTGGTGAGGGATGGATTTCTTGGAATGTGGTACAAAACTACCCTGCTCTGGGAGGGAAGAGTGGTGAGTGCACATGGAGAGCAGTTACAGCAGTCAACTGCACACAGCAGCAGATCAGTACATCTCTAATTATTATTTGTCTGGCTGGCTAAGCAGCGCAGCATTTAAAACCTAATTTGTTGTATAATTTAATTTTAATTGAGTCTCCTATCCACACAGGACTCGTTAAGCTGGCTGTATGTTTCACTTGCTGTCTTTTTACATGGATACTGTGGGAGAGCTGCAGGAGCTGGACCAATCGTTCGCTTGCTCTGTGCTATCACCGAGGTGCAGTAATTCCTTGGTACGATTGCAGAGGGATCTCTTGGCAGGAATATTCGGAAAATACGTTTTCTCAATGCCACAATATAACAAAACAACTTCCTCCCTTAGCTAATGCTACAGTTTACACAAAAGATTCGGTTGTTGGGCTGTTAGTTGCATCTCCCATGTGCTGGTATTTTCCTCTGCCACTCAGAGATAACAATTACCAGTCACTGTGAGCAGTAATAAAAATGAAGCACCATGACAATGCTTTTGAGTGATTGTAACTTCCACTGATGTGCCTCTCCTCGAATGTATAAAAGGCACAATTCCTCAGTGAGGACAAAGTTGAAAGCAAGCAGGGTATTTTACAGACAAATTCTTTTGGAGGAATGCAGACAGTTAGGTCTCAAAGAACCATTTTTTCACAGTATTGTTACTAAGGGAAGAGTTATAGGCTAAGGTCAATAACACACAGCTCTTAAGAACGTGTATCAATTTTGACTTACATGTCTGCCTACTTTTTTTTTCCTGACCTGAGGCCCATGCAATTGAGAACTGAGGAATACTGTTATATTAACTGAGATATCAGTTAAAACTGCAGACCCAAACACTGCTGTATTCGAATAATTTTGCTTTATCAGGTGGTGCCGTGCAGCTCTCTTGCACAGCCTGGAGTTACTGTGAGATTTGCTTGGCTGAGGGGATCTACAGGGCTTCCAGGAAAGGTTAAGGTAAAACCAAAATCTGTGAACCAAGTAGGAGTATGAATGCCAAGAATTGCAAATGGTTTTGTTTTCAGTATTCTGTTTCCCTTTTCATGTCTTCTGTCTTCTCATTTAATCCAGACTTCAAAATCATTTGGGTGAAGGGGGAAAAAAGGGTTCACTTCCTCTGTACGTTAGGTAACTAATTAAGAAGAGAACCAGCAACCAGCAAGGACATCCAGGAGGGCTCGGACCCTTCCTCCTCTCTTTTGATGAGGGATATATTTGATAACACTGTTTGAGGCCTTCAGATGAACACGATAAAGGAATTCACAACTGGAATGTTGCTAGTGATAGTGTGCAAAAGGATCACAATTTGTTTGGTTAAGGAGCCACTTTATGCGGAGCACTAATTCGCCTAAAAAATGATGGTAGATGTCATACAAATGTCCCACGGAAAAAACCCCAAACCAATACAGAGAAACAAGCAGATCAATAAGTGGGTAGTAGTGGGTGATAGTGTTTTACACAAAGCGGAAAGGACCTCTTTTGTTTCTGTGGGTGTTTTTGCTGGTTTGGGTGGTTTTCTTGCTCTTTTGGGTCTTTTCAAAGCTACTTTCCAACTACTGTAGATGAGGATGGGGATGTTGAAATGAGGCGGTTGATGGGGCAACAAAGAGTAAAGTGACAAGGTGCAGAATGCTCTGTCACCTGCTGTTTTCCGCAGTAAGGGCAGGTTTGGGTTTGGAAGAGCCCCCTGAGTGAAACTGGGGCTGTCCGTGCGTGAACCCCATCAGCGGGCACTGATCCCGCCTCAGGGGGATCTTGCTTTCTAAAGCCCGTCCCTGGAACACTAAGTACGTTCCTTTAGTGTAGCCGCTGCTGG
Source organism: Neopelma chrysocephalum (assembly GCF_003984885.1). Lineage (NCBI taxonomy): Eukaryota > Metazoa > Chordata > Aves > Passeriformes > Pipridae > Neopelma > Neopelma chrysocephalum. The sequence continues at coordinate 7,859,081 of NW_020897738.1, forward strand.
CAAACTAATAACTCTTCAACATCGAGGATCTGAACTAAATTTGCTGCACGTGGTGATATGTGACCCCGCTGTCGGGGGACAGCCGGCACACACCACCCTCTGTGAAGGAATCCACGCGCCCGCAGCAAAGATGGCGGCGAGCGCCTTGTCCCGCCTGCGAGCCTGCCCTCACCCAACATGTCCGCCGGGGCGTCACCGCCGCCTCAGCCCCTCGGCGGGCCCGCTTTCCTCTATGGGGGGCGGCGCGGCGCGGCCTCACCGGAAGCGGGGCCGCTCCGGCCGGCGCGGCTCGGTGGTGGGCGGCGGAAGACCCGCCCCTCCCGGGCGCGCTGGCCAATGGTCGCGCTGGCCCCGCCCCGCGCGCATCAGCTGATGGGGCGCCGTCTGTTGACAGGAGCCGCCCGGGCCCGGCGCTGGAGTGAGAGCGGGGACGGGAACGGGGAGGGAGCGGGGACGGAGCGGGGGCGCCGCGCCCCCGGGCATCGCCCCTGCCCGCGCGGGGGAGGGAGCGGACGGACGGACGGACGGACGGGCAGACAGACGGAGCCGCCTCAGCTCGCTCCCCCCCCCGGGCGGGGAGCGGCCCTGCGGGGTGGGGGCGCAGGGAAGGCGGTGGGCTGGCTGCGGGGGGCCGAGGGGAGGGAGGGAAGGATTTGCGGCCCCGCACAAAAGGAAGCGGCCGGACAGGGGCCGGGCCCCCCGCGCCGCTGCCCCGCACCCCCGGGGGCTGCCCCGGCCCCTCCCCGAGCCCTCCCCGGGCGCTGCGTGATGGTGGGGCGTGGGTTGGCTTTGTTTGTGTTTTTGTCAGATGTGAATCCAAATGGAGCGGTCGGAAGGAGGCGAGCAGAGCCAGCAGCCGCAGCCCTGGGGGAAGCTGACCCGGCTGGGCGCTGAGGGGGCAGAGCCGCACGTCCTGCTGCTGAAAAGGGAATGGACCATCGGGAGGAAGAAAGGTGGGACAGGGAAGAGAGGTGTTCGGGAGACAGCAGGGATACCCCCCTTCCTGGCCTTTAAAACACAGGAAGGTGCTCTGAAACTGGCCGGGTTTGGTGCTTTCAGCTCTTGGAGGTGCTTGCCAGGCCATCCCATATTCCTAATTTACTTCTTGGTTGTGTGAAGTAGTTTTTCTTGGTTCTGTGAAGAAGTAGTTTCATGCCGACCTTTCCTTTTTCACTACCTTGGGACACGGGCACGTTTGAAAGTGAATATGCCTTTTAGGTTGGTTGGCTGTGGCACTTTGTACAAATAAGGAAAAATGGTTGTTGATTCAGGAGAGTTTCTGTGCACCAGCCCTGTTTACGTTCTCATTTCGTTTCTGTGGTTAAAATAAGTTGGAACTGCAATGCAAAATGCTTCTGCTTCACAGAAAAGAAAACACCCACATAAAAGCCCTTAATTCTTCTTGGCCATATAAAGACTGCCAACAAGTACTGAAAGTTTCTGTGAGAGTGGATTTGAAAGCTTTATTCCCAGAGTCTAAGGCTTTTACTGCGTGCCTTTATTTTAAAGGATTTCGTGCTTACTTATATGCAACAATCATTGAAGTGCTTTAAGTTTTTTACTCTGCCCTGACGGGAGTAATTTTCTTTTTCCTGTTTTATCAGTTCAAGCAATTTGGCTGATCAGTCACATCCTGTAAATAGTCTTGAACAAACACCTGATGCTGTAGCTCTGTTAGAAGTTCAGATAGTGTATTGTATGAAAAACGTTTTGCCAATTCACATTTGGTGATAGATATTGAGATTGCTTATCATTAAGCTGTTGGTAAATTCTTCAAATTGATGTCTAGTTGAGAGTGATCTTGCAGAAAAAAAAAGATTAATTTTTAAATTTTCTTTTGCTTTTGTAACTATTAGCTAATGGATTCATAAAATGAATGGTTACAGATTTTGGGTCAGAAGTACTGCTTATAAAATCTTCAGGAGCATTAGAAGTGCTTGTTTAGAGCACTTTGTCCTTCTGCTGCCATGTGACAGTCTAACTCTATAAAATAGAATGGAAATGATGGCATGCTCCTGAACCAAATTTAATCTGCTTGCTCTCAGTGGGTTTCCCAGCATCACAAGTTGTGTGGGAACAGTAGTTGTTGCTTCTTCCTTGAATATTATGAGTAAACTGGTGTTGAACCATCACCTGCACCTGTGGTGGCAGCTGCTTTCCTTCTGGACCATGGTTGTTAATTGTAGTTCTTGTGTAAGCAAGTGCTTTGAGTAATTTGTGAGAGAGATCAGTGGGAAAATTGAGTGTGGCCTTGAACATTCAGTGGTAAAGTGAGGTAAAAAGAGATTTGGTCAGAGCCCTGGAGTCATAGATAGGAAGGTTTCTGTCACATCAACATTGTCATGGCACTTCTCCTGTGTATCTGTAAATCTTAGTCCTGGATTTGAGATTCTCTTCAGCTTTATTAACATAATAGTGTTGTCAACAGCAATGAGGAAAATTTTCCTATTTAAACACAAACAAAAGGAAAAGGCTGTAAGATAGGAAAGTGATACTTTTCCATTTATCAGCTCTTGGTTCCTACTACTCCCCCCAGTATACCAGAATGAAACAGAAGTTAAATCCAGTGAAACAGTATCACAATGATGTGGAAAAAGAGCTGAGTGCTCTGCCATGTGTGCCTCTAGGATTTGGATTGAACACTTCCAATGTTTGTGAGTTTATTTCTGTACAAGTCTGGAACAGAGTTATTATAATTTGTTTTCCATCTGTGAGGGCTACAACTGGGGGGGGAAGGGAACTGAGACATCTTCAAAAGTTTGAAATAAGTTTATATCAGCACATGGGTCTATCTCACCATTTGTATTCCTGTACCACACAGTAGACTGTGTTGCTGTCTATGTGACAGTAGAAGTTTTGAACTATTGCAGATGTACATGAGTCAGTTTGTGTTGCATTTATAGCCATGTAGAATGCTGATCTGACTGTGTAATGTGTATTTTTAAGCACACTGGAAAATCTCCTTTCTTTTTAAGGTTGTGACTTATCTTTCCCTGGCAACAAGTTGGTGTCTGGAGATCACTGTAAAATCATAGTGGATGAAGAATCTGGTCGAGTGTCATTGGAAGATACAAGGTTGGTTCTTCTGTGAACTTCTAATCTTGTCTTCCTTTTAGTCTGTGAAGAAAAATCTTGTTTGTTGCTCGAAGCATCAATAGCTGGACTTGGTCGAATTTATCAAGACCTTCCTTGTACCAGGCAACCCAAAACTAGATGTGATATTTAGATGTTGACTAATGAATTCCAAGTAAAGGGGAATAATAACTGCTTTGCTGGAGTTTCAGCCTGCACTGCTGTTGATCCAGCCCAGTGTGCTGTAGGCCTTCACCCCTGCCAGGGCAGGCTGCTGACTTAAGCCTAGGCAGAAGTCCAGGGGGTGAGATCTTGTGCTTAGTCATAAGATCCACCAGGAGCCCTCTCTGGGCAGTCTCTCACCTGCATGTGGTTCTTCTGTCCCAGGTGCAGGACTTGGAGTGTGTCTGTGTGGAATGCCATGACATTCCCATCAGCCCATTCCTCTGGCCAAAGTGCCCCTGGGGGCAGCCCAGCCCTGCCCCTGCTTTCTTGTCATCCACAAACTTGATGAGGGTGGATTTCCTCTCCTCTTCAAGGTTGTAGCTACAGGTATGTCCAGGATATCCTGGATAGATTCCTGGAGGGATTATACTCTAAGAAGGTGTGGGACAGAATGCTAAATTTTTGGGAAAAATACAAGACCTAGCTGGGATATCTAGGAAATGGCTTATAATTGTCATTCTTCAATACAATCCTAAATTTCAAGATGTTTCAAGCAACAAATCAAGCCATATTGGCTATCATGACAGTCTAAGAGTGTAGCTGTAAATCTAAGCTTGAGAAAGTGTCCGTGGCAGAATTGGTTTAGACCAACATTAGGATAAAACAAGGTAAATAACTTGTGCATAATGCAGAAACATTCCTGCCTACTTTTTTTTTTCCCTACCCACCCCCTGAGGCAGAAAGTGCAGCTAGCAGAAAACTAACAAAGCCAAATTAAAGTTAATTTTCTGTGATATATTCATGAAAAGGTGAGGCTTGTTACCAGCTAGTGTAGCAGAAAGGCTGCACCCATGGAGTTCTGCCAGGGAGCTGCTGGTGCCTGCTACACCTCTGTACATCCAACAGAGAGGAGTAAGATCCTGTGTTCTGCCTCCTGGGAGTTGGTGTGAAGTGTTGCTGCCATTTGCTGAATCAAGAAACCAAACCTGCACAAGGCTCTTCTGGGTCTTGCCATGTTTGTGCCAAATAACAGATGAGTTCCAAAAAATCAAGCAGGCTGAAAGAAGATGATTTTTGAATGTTTGGGTTGGCAATACAGATGCCCAGAGTCCCAGAAAAACACTGCAATGTCAGCTTTTTCTCCTCTGAAGTGGAAAACAGTTTGGAAACATTGCTGTGGTCAAGCTCAGATTTTTCTGGTGAAGAGGAATGCACTGAAGGAGGCAGCTGGTGTGGGACAGTGGGACTGAGTGGACTTTGTTTCTGTACTGTAGCTAACCCAGAGAGTATAATCAGATATATGTAGACAGGCAGCGTTGGTTTCTGTCTCCCTGTTAGCATAGTGAGTTCTTGAATCTACTTTGGAAAGAATTACCATAAATTTTCAGGTGAAGGAAAGTGTGTAGAGAACTCAAAATTGTTGAGCAAGTAGAAGTTTGGAAGTAACAAAAGCCAAGAGTTAGCAAATAGTGCAATAAAATACTCCCAGACTCGCCCTTTTTTTGGGATATGTTTCTGCTTTATTTTCCAAACCATGCACTAGTTGCTTTATTCTTCTTGAAAGAAAACAAATTATACAAGCTGACCTAACACAGTGGAGGCAGCAGTTGGCTTGCCCCAAGTAGAAGCAGTTGTAAGATTCTCCATTTTGAAAAAGAAATTTTGAAGGCAACTAATGTAATTTATTTTTAAAGACCTCGTCTTTTTATCTTCTAGGAATTTTTTTTAAAGATTGTAAGTAGTAAGTGATGTTTCAGAACAGAAAACTGTTTACCCAAGGCTGATATTTCCTTTCTGTGGATAAATTGGAGGTTGATCTGCAGTTGGTGTCCTTTCTGCTACTAAATTCTTCTCACCCTACCAGTCAAAACTATTTCCATGAGTGTTAAAAGAATGGAAAATTACAGTACAGACAGGATTCTGCCCCTTAAAAGACTTCAAAACTCATTTAAGTTTACAGTGTGTTCAGGATAATATACATTTAAATAGCTGATAACTATTGAAACTATTAACCCAGACGCTTTAACATAAATCACAATCTTTTCCTGGATGGTAGTAATTATTAAAAAGTAACAGACTGGCATTTTTCTTGGAAGGATACCAAGGTGTCTTGCAACACACAGGTAATTCACCTACTTCAAAGGTGAGCCTGTTCTGAGTGTTCCCATCAATTCTGCACAGCAGTTGGGATTGGGAAGTAAAGGGAATTTATGGTTCATTAATGAAACTGTAGAGTCATCAACCACATTGCAATTGAGTCAAGGCCAGACTTTTTTTTTTTCTTCCACTCTTTAGAAAAGTGACATTGGGACCTTTTGTGACATTGTTTCACAGCCCAGACGATTTATATCTGATAGTGCTGTTTTTCATCTCCTCCTGAAAAATTGTACAGCCAGTTGGCCTCAATTCAATATTAATTCCTAATGAATGGCCTTCATATTTGGGATTCTCATTGTAGTTTCTACTTATTTTATGGGAACCTTAATTTGAAACATCAGAGGAATGTGCAAATGTCACAATTTATCATGTGTGTCTGGCTGAAAAATACCCACAACATTAATCTGAAATGTCACCATATCTGTTAAAAGCCCCATGCTAAAGCCTGAAACTGGAAATGAAAAGCCAATATAATTATCTGGTGCAGTTGGATAATTTTTTCCCCTTTGATTATTGGCTGAGCTATAAATACAGCTGATTCAGTTGGCTAATGTAATGAAGAAAAGCTTATGGTTTTCTGTGTTAGGTGATATCAATTTGTTCCTACTTCATTTGGGTCCGTGTGTGCCAAGTAATTCATTAGGCAGCTCTCACTGGAGTCTGTGTAATGCAGAACTGAAAACATTTGCCTGTTTGTAGTCAGTTGGATGGGCAGGGTGTTGGGTAGTTATTTCTGCAGCTTGCTTTGTGAAACCAAGCCTGAGTGGTCACTAGATGTGTGGTGTTTTGGGGTTTTATTCTTTTCTTTTTCCAAGAATACCTTACTTGAGTTATTGTCCCCCATAACCATCTTGGAACTTTGCAGTCATGACAGAGAGATTTCATGAAATAGATCATTGTGACATATTTCCCCTGTGCTTAGTGAAATATTTGGGCTAGGAATTGCCTGTAGAAGCTAAACCTCAGTAAGAGACAAGTCTTGTTACTTGAGTTTAGCTGTCTGATTACAAAAGAAGGTCTAGAACTCTTAGGGCATATGGGAGATTCATGCTTTGTTGTGCCTTCTGGAAAGGAGGTCAGATTTGATGTTTCCTAGTTTTGTTAAAGGACCTCTGACAGGTTCTAGGGGTTGGTGTAAAGCTTTGCTGCTTCTTTGATGACTGAAGGAGGCACAATCTTCACTTCAACATAAGCTTTTTAAAATATTATCACTTCCATCAATGTGAAATTAAAAATGAGTGTAGTTTCTAACAGACTGGCTAAAATTCTTTTTTCCTCTTAATTGCTAAACTTTGGTATTCATTTAGTGATTTCTCTGCTCTGCTGGTTCTTTGCTCCTCATGTCTTTCAGGCAAGTCAACATCTGTGTGCCTGAGGTTAAAAGACAACCTTAAAATAGTTTTCTTGCCTGTGGGAGAAGCTCGAAGTTTTTTTAATAGAGCAAATACCAATATGACCCAAAGATTTTTGTTTGTTTCTTGATGTTTAAAATAGCATTTTTTAATTTTTTTTTGTGATCATTTATGTTGGATTAGTTGATGCAACCAGGTAGATAGTGAAAGACAGTGGATGGTGAAAGCAATTGCAGCAGTAATGCCAAGAACTAATACCCAGGTCAAGACTTGTGGCAGTGATTCAAAAGGCCTTGCTTCCCCTTTGCTTTTTAATGTCATGATTTTGACTCTGTGTCCAAAAAACAGTCAGCAATACAAAGTTCTAGTTTCCTTTCTCTGCTCACGTTGCTGAATGAGAAGAGAATTTTCCAGTTTGCTTCTTAAAAGAAGAAACAATGAGAAGGGAAGACACTTATTTCTAAATAAGCATCCCTGTCCAGAGAGGCAGTGCCGTGTCCTGGGCACAGGTGGTGCCTCCAGGAGGTGGCAGCACAGGTTTGCTGTTATTTCGTGCTGCAGCTCTGCCGAGGGGGAAAAGCAGATATTTCTGTTCGTTTATATTTGGGACCACTTGCCGAGATTTCGAATGGCTGAAGTCTGAAACTCGAAAGTGCTGCAGCCCTGAAGGAGGCTTGTTGCAAGCGAACTGGAATTATTCAGTACTTGAATGACTTGGTTATAAAACATTAGTAGCTTGTGTATACAACATCACCCACAGTAAAGGAGATAAAGAAAATAATCGTCCATGCTCTGCATTTTCCTCTTCCCCAGTTTAATTTCTTCTACAAGTTTTTGGGGTTTTTTTATTAGTATCAAAATAATTAATTCCAACTCATCTTTCAATATGCATAACTTTTTTCCACCTTACCGACTTCTCAGTTTTGAGTTGCAAACAGTCCAAGTAACCTCAGAATTTTAGTTTTTTCACTATTTGAAGGAAGAGGGGAGACAAAACAATGCTGCATAGCATCCCTAACTGCACAGGAAAAGTTCCTTTGCCACAGGATGTCTTAGGAGATTCCCAGCATTAATTGGAAAACATAGCCCAGAATTTTTTGAATAGAACTCCTATTGCCCCTTAGGGTTTTATACTTAAAGGGTGGAGACTATTGTACAGAAACAATCCTGTAATTGTTTTGAGACGTTGGCCAAATATCAGGGGTCTTTTGTCTGTCAACTATCACCTCTTTACCAGTAGCTGAAAATGAGCTTTGAAGTTTCAGTAGCTCTGCATTTCTGTCTTGGGGAGAATTTTTTTGTTTCTGGACTCTTTTTTTTTTTTTTAATCCACTTACTTTTTGGGGGGTAGCCAGTAGTTTTTCTTCTTTAAAAGTATCTCATGTTTTCCCTTCCTTCTCCCGTGTAATTACGGAAACATTTATGCTGTTATCTTTTCTTTATCTTTACAGTACTAATGGAACAGTAATTAATAAACAGAAAGTGGTTAAGAAGCAGACATACCCATTACAGACTGGGGATGTGATCTATGTTGTTTACAGAAAAAATGAGCCAGAGAACAGTAAGTGAATATTTGTTAAATGGTATACTGAGTCATTTTCTTTTGAGTCATGAGAGAAAAGAAATATCAGTGTAATTAAAATAGAATTACTCAATTATAAGAGAAATAATTTGCTAATGTTTAAAAACAATTCTCTAGAGAAGAGGTCATAGATGTGCCAATTTTTACAGAGACAAGTCTGACCAACTGTCTGAAATTGAAATGTGCCTAGAAGTAGTTTTGGTATAACTAATGCATGGAGTGGTAACTAATGAGGTTCTGATCACATGTCCAGTGCTTCTTTTAGAAGTCAAATTGCTGGGGTACTTAGTGATACTTTATATATCCCACTGAAGCAATTTTTGGCACCAGAAGGAAAGGCTGCAAAAGCTTTTTGTTTTGTGTGTGGTTTTTTGGGTTTTTTTGGGGAGGTTATGTGTGTGATTTGGGTTTTTTTGTTTCAAAGAGGGAAGAGGCAAAATAGCCCCAGGGGAGGTGGGGAAAGCCCTACACTGTAAGTAGAATTAGTAAACCTGGAAAAATATTCTAGATACATCCATACCACTGAAATACTTCCTTTATGAAGTTGCTGTTAATTTATATATAGGCAGATCAGACAGATTTGTGCTGTCTGATGCAAATGTTACATGAAGCAGTGCTAAGCTGTATTTTTCTGTCTGTATGGCTTGTTTATCTCACAGATCTTTCCTAAGTTGGCACTATTGCACTTGATGCTACTTAGATGAAATCACTCAGGTGATTTTCCAGGCCCTTTTAATGAAGTGAATCACTGATTTCTGTGTGGGTTAACAAGTATTTGAATTACCAAACCTCCGGTTTTGCTTTTTCATCTTCGAAGACAGAGAAGAATTCAGATTTGATGTGCCTATTTGGCCGTTCTGAGTAGTTGTGAAGGAGACAATATTCTTAACTTTTGATTAGTAAAAGGGGTTGCTGCAAACTAAGAGAGTCTCTCTTGCTTGGAGGTGGTTGGAGATGCAAAAAGTAGCAAGTTAGGGGAATCTTTGGAACGATATGAAGTAAGATGGAGAAGAAAAGGATATGATGGAGTTAATTTTATTGATAGATTCTAAATTAGTTTCTGGGTGAAACTTATGGCATGTCCTAATCTGTAGTTTTGAGTTGATGTATCTCACAAAGAAATGAAATAATACTGATTGAAGAAGTTGAGAAGAGAGGTCAGAAATAACGAGCTGCTTCGAAGAACTTTGATTCAGTATGAGTAAAAATACAGTTTGTTCAGACACAGAGCAGATTTTAGGTTTAAGAAATGATTAAGCCTCTGGTTCCATGGCTGGCACAAGTTAAACATCACACAAAAGCTGCTCTGCCTGGTTTCCTGAGAAGAAAAGATCTTGCTGTGCTGCTCCTAATTGCCTCCTAAGTAGGAGTATTAACATGGTGCTGTTGAGGTGACCCCTCATTTGCCTCTTCCATTGTCAGACACTTTGGGGAAGCAGCCACTTGTGAATAGAAGTTGTTTATGTGAGTTGTTTATGTGGGGGTTAGCAAATTTTTGTTTAAAGATTGTGATAAATGTTATTTTATCTCTTTCAGATGTTGCTTATCTTTATGAATCCTTAAACACAAAAGGTGATGCAACTCAAGAACCAGTAGGTAAGGAAGTAATTCAAGATCCATGAAGAGGAGTTAAGCTCCAATGACTAATGTAACCCTCTTGAGAGAGTTTGATTCCTTGGAATTTTGAAGGCATGATATGGTGACTGTCACACAGATATTTTTCTTTCCTTTCCCCCCTTCCAACTGTAGAAGTTAATGTAGAAAACCAATGCCATGTGACCAAAGATACCTCAAGTACAGGAAGAAGTAATGATGAGACCCCAATTACCTCATCACAGTCAGCTACTCAGTCTTGCTTTGAGGAACCACAGCCATCTACTTCTACATCTGACCTCTTTAATGCTTCTTCTACCTCTCTTATTGAGTCTGCATCTGTTCAGCAGGATAATCCATCTACATCTGGTAAGAATTGTGTCAAGTACTTAAAGTTTGATATCCCATCAACTGTTACTCCAGTTTTGAATTTTGATGGAATGATCTATTACTTCTCTCTGGGTCTTCAGCATTTGCTTTGTAAGGTTCTAGTGAAAATACCAGGTGGATAAGTGCATTTTAACTTTCTCTCTATGAGCAGGCAGGGGTAAATCCTAATGGATGAGTAAAGCAATTGTGAGTCCTAAGAATAAATACAATTTAAAAAGGAGTGGGGATTTTAAGTAGGGTTACACAACTAATAGGTTGTTTCTCCCCATGTCTTGCAATTAGTCAGATTGGTTCAGAATGCATTTAGTAAGTTATGCAGACATTGCTTTTCTGCTGCCCTTTTTCCTGTTGAGATGTTTGGATTGATGCATGTGCCTCATCAGGGTTTGAGTACCTTCTGGTTTCACGTGTCCTGTATTGGTATTAAGCCATGTCCATGTTTCTATTGTTATTTTATAGGCTCACAATCCCCAGTTGTCACTCCTGTCCCTGCTTTCTCCATCTCAGAATCTGGGAGTGTAAGAGCACTGCACAACAAACACGAAAAGCTGGATATGAATGTTGAAACTTCTGCAATCCCTTCAGAAATCACTGACAAAGAAGAAGCAGAATCAGATTCTCAAAGAACAAGGGAGGAGGAGGGTTTGGAACCTGCAAAGAAGAAACTAAAAGGAGGCAAGTATACTTCAGTATTGTGCAACCCAACTCCCACCCCCTCCAAACTGAATTAGAACAGCTGTCATCAGTCCTTCAGTTTGTTTCTTGCTTCTTACTGACTTGGTTTCTGGTCCAGTGAAAATAATGTCTTCAGTAGCAGAAGCTGTTGTGTATAAAGCAAGAACCTCTAGTGGGACCATTGCCAGTGAACAGTGAATCAATGTATATCTTTCAGGTCTTTTTTTAAGCACTTGAATAAAAATAAGTTATAAAAGCTTCAAAAACTATATCCTGTGGAATCTTCTGTCTTTGTAGATGAAGACACTTGTCCAGATCTTTCACCAGCACCCCCAAGTGAATGTATAATTAAAATTGGCTCTGAAGATGCAAAAACATCAAATGTGAAACCAGATAAGATGGAAGAAACATTAACTTGCATTATCTGCCAAGAACTGCTGCATGACTGTGTAAGGTATGTAAGAGTGACAAAAGCTGTAATCATGTGGTAATAATGCCCGAAATTCAGTGACAACTGTTTGAGGAGGTCAGGATAATGAGCATTTTCACAAGCTCTTCTGAGTCCCCTTTCCCCCACCTCATCTATACAGTCAAATCAATGCTAAACAGGTTTTTTTGAGTGTTAGGAATGGATCTGAAGAAATGAAATGTTAATGTTTTGACTCCATTTGTTTGTTTTCCAGCTTGCAGCCCTGTATGCATACTTTTTGTGCTGCCTGCTACTCAGGGTGGATGGAAAGATCTTCCCTATGTCCAACTTGTCGTTGTCCGGTGGAACGTATTTGTAAAAATCACATATTGAACAACTTGGTTGAAGCTTATCTGATTCAGCATCCAGGCAAGTTGAACAGTGTGTGTAGCAGAATCCCTTGTATTTCACACAAGAGCTGAATAACTGATCCATGCTCACACTTGTCTGTACAATACCTGTGTGTTTTATCACTCTGCTGTTTTCTCTGACATGGTTGTAGGAAAACAAGTGTAGTTAACATGACATAATGACTCAGGGAAGGTGATAGAATACTATAGTTGAGTATCTAAGAATTCTTCATTTTAATTTGTTACTTAATTAAATCCACGTTCAAGTATATTTTTCAGAAGTATCTGATGTCCTTCTTGTGATTAACTTCGATCATGGCCTCTTGAAAACAAAACTGATAGTACATTTCATTAACAGAGAGGGGAGTTTAACCAAGATCTTCTAAAACTCCGTAATACAAAACCAAGTTTTATGGAGATGGAAACACAGTAACCAGAGCTGTGTTAACAAAGTAGGGTGCAGGTAAAGGATGTGAGGTGTTCTTTTCTGTTGAAGTGTGGGTTTGGTTCTGGTGCCAGATAAGTGTCGCAATGAGGACGATGTTCGCAGCATGGACGCCAGGAACAAAATTACCCAAGACATGTTGCAGCCCAAGGTGCGCAGGTCTTTTTCAGACGAGGAGGGAAGTTCTGAAGACTTATTGGAATTGTCAGATGTAGATAGTGAATCTTCAGATATCAGGTATGTCTGCTCTTAGGTTGTGCTCTGAATTAGATTTACTTATGTTTGGATAAGCCCACAGACTGAGCTGTTATTGCTGGTAGTGTTCCCGTGATCACTGTCAGAATGAATCTGAGTTTTTTATTTTCAGGTAAGCTCATTCTTAGCAGTAATTATCTTGGCAGTTCTACTGGGCATCCTACTGAACCTTGAGCAGTCAAAAAAAAAAATTAAATTAAAATTAGAACTTCCTAGAAGTTCAGCAAGATTCAGTTTGTGACCAACAGTTCTATCCTGAACTGTGCAACAGCTTCGTGTGAGATACGTGAAATTACCTTTTCCACTTACAAATTGGCTGTTGCTGTAGAGAAGACAGGTTTCTGGCTAAGATCTTGTCAGGAGGTAAAGCAGTCCATACCCTGTGAGTGCAGCTGCAATGGTTGTACTTTTTTATGTGTCTGGAGTGCTGCTTTCACTGGGTGCAAGGTACTGAGGCAGCTGATGGAGATTCCCAAGTACCAAAATATCTCCTCTTCGTTTCCAGCAGCAAACACTTTTTGCTCAATGTCTGGAGGGGAACAGAAGAATTCTTCATGTAGATAATTATTCCAGCTTTGTACCTCTGTCTATTGTTCATCTCACTTTCAGTCACATTGCATGCTTTTTCCTCCCCCCCTCCTTTTTAAAACTGCTACTATAAACCCCCAAATTTTTATCTGTCCAACTGCAGCAGTCTTCACAGCTGTGAGGTCCTGAGTTATGTAAACTTCCATCTGTTACTGAATGAGGAAGTTACAAATTTATACTTTGAGAGTCTGACCACCCTTGTCTAGAATACAGATGTGAGTTGTATTTGTGTTTGTTCAGTGTGATTCCTGTGACTTTATTTTGTTCTTTCAGTCAACCATATATAGTGTGCAGGCAGTGCCCAGGGTATCGAAGACACTCTGTTCCAACCCTGCCTGGCACAGGCCAGGAGACAGAGGCAGGAGGGATGCAGGCACTGGGGGATGCACCATCAACATCTGCCAACTTCCCTGCAGGTCAGTGTCACGACACCATCCCAGGAGTGTGGGACTGAAACACTACAGCTCATACAGCTGTTACAGAATCACAGAATGGGTTGGGTTGGAAGGGAGCCTGATTGTCTCCAACTCCCCTGAACTGAGCAATGAGCTGTGTTATAACACTGTACTAAGTTATGAACTAATCAAGGTCACTCTCGTGGTACTGAGAGTAACCCCATCACACCAGTGTCCTTGCAAATATGATGACATTTGACTCTAGTTTTGAGATTTTTATGTTGTTAATATTCACTAAGACTCCTAGTCCAGATTGCAGTTGTGTACCTTGTTCAGTCTATCTTTTTTTTCCCTTTTGAACCCCTCTAGCTGTCCAGGAATATGTGTGTCCTGCTCAAGGAAGTCATGTAATATGCACCTGCTGCTTCCAGCCCATGCCTGACCGCAGAGCAGAGCGGGAGCAGAATCCTCATGTTGCTCCTCAGCAATGTGTGTACATTTTTCATCTTATTGTTTTAAATCTTGGCTACACAACTCTCTCCTTACTTTTTATTAAATTTACTTTGAAGACTGTTTTTTATATGAGTTTTCTAGATCTGAACTCCTGTAGAGACAGAGTAAAAGAATCTTCTTTTGTAGAATTTTATTCCTCTATAGAATGTATTTTAAATGAGAAAGTTGGACCTTTTTTAAGCCAAGTTTATCAGGGCTCTGTTGTTATTGATTTATAAGAACAGTAACTGTTGAGTTTTGTTGTGTGGAGGTCCTTACAGAGATTTTCTTTGTTATTTTACAGGTACAGTCTGTCTGCAACCCTTCTGTCACTTGTACTGGGGCTGCACTCGGATGGCATGTTTTGGCTGTTTGGCACCATTCTGTGGTATTGTGGAATAATCTGTTTCTTATGAGCCTGCTCACTTTGCAATAATGTCTGTCTGTCTTGAATTTTAGGTAATTTAAGAAATATACATTAATTTGTAGCACAGTCTTGCAAAAAGAAACAAGAGCTGTGTCCTCACACCACAAACACAAAAAATTCAAGTGGTATGTGTCCTAACTCAGAGGGTTTAACTTTGTGTCTTCATACCAGATTGGGCTTAGAAACTACACTTGTTAAGCACAATGCTTTTCCATATTAAAAATATGGTTTATTTCAGCCTAGGAAGTGAATCATGCAAATCAGTGCAGGAGCACTGAACATCTGATGTTCACTGATTAGAAAAGAGCCTTGCCCTCTTAAACATGCAGACTTCTAAAACTTAAAGTTTTAGACATTTTTTCCAGAAATACATTGGAACAGTTGGAATGGTTTGGCTGCAACTTGAGGCTAATGGAATATGCTTTAGTAGCACTGTTAGTTTATGCAATGTAGTTGTAGTGTTTGTGGACTAAAGTTGAAATTGTAAAATATCAATGTCTTGTCTTTGCCAATGGAAGTTACATATCATGTGCTTTAGCAAATGTTGAATGTACTCATGTGCTTGGTGCTCACGTGAGCCTGTGCACATTATTTCAGACAATAGAAGAACCTTCAAAAAATGTGTGAGGGCCACGGGGGTGGGGGAAGAAATAGTAACTTTTCTTCTTCTTTTTCTAATTAGAAATAAATCTTGGTGATAAGTGTTTAGATGGAGTCCTAAATAACAACCACTACGAGTCAGATATCCTAAAGGTAAGTTTAAAAATCTTTGTGTGTGATAATAACAAATGTACAAGGTTTAAGATGTACTCACTGATGAAATGAAAGTGTTGTGCTGCCCAACAGTTGCAGTGGCAGCATTGTGTCACCTGCAGAACCTGGTTCTAAAAGGCAGATTAAATGAGCCCCAAGTGATCAGCTGGAGCAAAGTTACAGTTTGCTGTGTCTGCTTTGGAAGTACCTTGGAGTGTCTCTATCATACCTGTCTGTGTAAGAGGGCATCAATTAACAACAGCAAAAATCACTTCCCTGGAATCCTGGTGTTTATTTTCTCCAATGTGTATGCCTGACAGGTTCCAAGAAGGCCAAAATTCTAGACCTAGTTCTGAATTTGAGTTTAAATGACTGGTAGGCACACTGTAGAGTCTAGATATGTCTGGTTGTTATTGTTGGGGAAGCTAGTTTCTAAAGTCTAAGGTGTAACATCCAAAATATTAGTTAAGAGAAAAACAATTCACTAAAAATACGTCAGCAAAGCAAGGCTTGTTAAACATTCTGTCCCAGACAAAATTTCATGCTAAGTTGCATGGAAAAGATTTTGCTTATACCATAGCAGGGTTACCTAAGTTATGTAAGCTGTGTGAAATCTTGATTTGGGGTAAAGGAAAGTGTGACTGACGTGAATCTATTTGCAAACTTCTGGCAAAAGTGGGGGTTGTTCCTGAAAAAAAAAATGTAGTAGAAGGTTTTATTGGTGGTCTGAAAGTATCTTGATAATTAAGTTAAATATATTTAATATCTACTTGTAATCAGCATCAACCCATTTTGAACACCTGGTTAGATCTAGATGTGGAAATATTTGAGAATAAATGGCTTGGTTGCTCTTTAAGGTTGAAGGTTTTTCTAGAGTAAGCACTGAAGTTGCTCTTTTCAGGATTACCTGGCATCCAGGGGTCTGACATGGAAAAACATGTTAAACGAAAGCCTCTTAGCTCTTCAAAGAGGAGTTTTTATGTTGTCAGGTATGTGCTGTGTTCACTTTGCACGTGTGTAACCCCTTGTCTGTACATAACTCTAGTGTAACGTTACCAGGAGGTTTGGACTTCTGTGTGCATGGCAGGTGCTGTCCAGCCTCTTCAGTTCAGTCTGATTTCTCAAGCCTTGCACTGACACTCTGCACAAACTGGTTTTTGCCCCCAGATTACAGGATTACTGGGAACACAGTGCTTTGCTACTGTTGTGGCCTTCGCAGCTTCCGAGAACTCGCCTACCAGTACAGGCAGAATATTCCTGCTGCTGAACTGCCAGGTGGGGATTGTTTTGCACAGTAAGGGGGGAAAAGTCACTTAAAGTTAAGTAACATCAGTTTTATGTTTTTGTCCGTGTTCTCTTGGCCCTTTCATGTGGCCCAGTGCAAATCTCCTTGCAGGGCTAATATCTCCTGCTGATTGCTTTACTTGTCAGCTGCTAAACTTGTGTGTAGTTGTTGTCAGACTCCTGAATGGAACCTTTTCTTTCAGTATGATTTCTCACCTGTAGAGTAAGTGTATCTGCAGAGCAAAAAGAGGAATTCAGTAAAATCCAGGATATAGTCAACAGGAACCAGTTGCTGTAATTGAATTTATTTTCCCATTTAAATATATAAAATGATGCACCTCTTGAACAATTCCACATTTTACCAGCTCTCAACTAGGAACAAGAATGCTTTCATTAACTAATTCTAGATCTGTTTGCATTTACAGTTTTAGTATAAAATAGCATGCAGCCAGCTGTACCTCCTTCAGACCTAAATCATTTGGAACAGAAACCATTCCAACAGTTTGCTTTCAAGTATTACTTTTGTCCATGTAGTTCCTGTTGTTAACAACAGCTTCCCTGTCTTCAGCTGTTGAGAACTCTGCTTCTGCTGCTGTGCAGAATGAGCAACAACCTGGTTTCTCCTTAGTGTTGCTTTTCAGTTTAGGATAATGACCTGCTGGACAGCTGAGTTGTATGTGAAACTAGGGGGAAAGCAACAAACTCTACCGAAATTAATAATTTTTCTCTTGTATGGAAGTATATCTAGACAAATGCCCAGTGTCTTAAACTGTCAAGTCAGTCTCTCTTAAACTTAGTGGTAAAACTTCAGTTGACAGCACCGAGAACCAAATCCTTTCATCACAAGTCTGCATGAGTTTAATATTCAAAATTAGTTTTTTGTCCCTCACAGAGTGTTTGCTTTGTTCCCAGTAAGGTGAACCAATATAGTTGTACAGGTGTTCTATGCCAATCTTGCCTTGTAACCTCCATTAGCAGTGGCTTAATAATATAGATCACCTTATTAATGATTTTTTTTAGTAAATGTAGCATTTCATTTGCTCTCCCTGCAGTGACTGTCACGTCCCGTCCCGATTGCTACTGGGGGCGCAACTGTCGAACTCAGGTCAAAGCACATCATGCCATGTAAGTCACACACTGCACTGAGTTTGGTTTGTGTTTCTTTAAAAAAAAAAACAACACTAAGAACAACCCAAAAAGCAACCTTTGAGGTGCCAGGGATTGTGTGAGTAACACTGTTGCAGCATAAGGCAGAACTGGGGGAGCTTTGGGGATTTTGTTGTCATTTTTGTTTTTAGCACAGCTTTGAAATGAGCCCTTTGTGCACGTCAGAAGGGCACTGCCAGCACTTGTAAGTTGATGTAACCCATTGCTGACACTTCTTGGGTCTATTTTTCCACCCACTGGAGTGGAAGGAGTGCCTCTTTTTAGTGAAGTGCAGCTTACATTGAAGGGATAAATTGGTGGGAATAATTAGCAACAAGAGAAGCAAGAGAAGCTTGGAACATGTTACATGAGCCACAGCAGGTTCCTAAGCAGTTCCTGGTTTTGGAGGAGTTTCTAGGTCTTACAACCCTGACCCAAGGGATCTGGCATGTGTTGAAAATGAAATACTGAGCCTGAAGAGAGATTAACCCTTTGCTTTTCAAGGGTTTTAATCCAGGGCACTTGGATCCTGGTATCTGGTCACTTATGAGAAATGTTTTTCCAAAATAAATCAAGCTTCTTGATTTAGAAAAAATCAAGGCCACTGGTGACCAATGCAGTTTTATTCTGATGAAAAGATGCACATGTGGAATGACAAATATTAAAGACTCCTAAAACCAAAACAAAAATTTTCTACCTAGGAGCCAACTGGTTCCAGGGAGGGTTGAAAAATCCTTCTTGCTTTATGAATAATTCTCTAAATGCTCAGTGCAATTTAAGATAGAGGAGCAATTATCCCTTATTGAGAAGTTGCCCTAATGAATAGTAGATTCTGCAACATCTTTCTAATGTTGCAATGTACATACACACTTAGCATAATTCCTTTAATATTTCAGGTACTGTGGGTTGAAAATAACCAGTCTGTACATCTCAGGCAAGCAGATCATAAGGCAGACTTGTAAAATATTCATCGGCAGTCTCTTACAAATTCAGAGGGTTTTACCAGATAGCTTTCAAAAATAATTTTGGATTTAAGCTGCAGATGTAATTTGAAGTACCACAGCTATCTGTAACTTCACATTACAGGACTGTCTGTGTTCCCAGAGGAGATTCTGTTTTGAAATGTTAGAGTTAATTCAATATCAAAGTACTCACCGTGCGTCTTTGGTCATATTGTGGGGGATAATTTCATCTAGAATAGAAATGACTCAGGGTTTTTCTTTCCTTTTTTTCTTCTCTTTTTTTTAATTTATCTTTTCTTTCAAGCATCAGCTGTTCCTAGAACTTTACTGGCTGCTGCTCTTAGTTCCTAAATACCACAAAAGCAAATAGTCGTCATACTACTCCTAAATACCCAGTTAAGTTTTTTTTAATTGAGCTAAACTGTTTTGCTGAGTAGTTTCGTTATGTCAGCATGGTTTTTGTCATCTTTGATCTAATTCAGCAAGAGGAGGAAAATTCGTGGTCCCCTTTGCATCATCTCCTCCCCAGGTACACACACACTCAGCACCCCACTTCTGTTTTACTGGTGTGTCAGGGGACACAAAACCCCAAGTCAGAGAAAAACAAAGAATGAACAGTGAGAGGTTTTTGAAAATTGGGAAGAAGTGCCTTGTACAGAAACTGTGTTATCTGTTTAATCCCTGAAGACAGGCTTGCCATTCCCATAAAACTTACATAATACAGGCTGAGAAAAACTTTTTCTTTCCAGAAGATTCTAAGCCATTGAGAGAAGGCATTTGTGTTGAAATGTATCCTCAGCCTGGTTAATGCCAGTTCTTAGTGACTGGTGTAATGCTGTCTGCTAAAAATTGCTAATATCTTGCAGGGGAAAATTAACTCACCAACTCCTGTTTCAGTTGCCTTCTGGGTTTAAGTATGCAGAAGTATAGGGGAATGTTTAATAACAGGGTTTTTGTGTGCACAAGAAAACTAACAAGGGTTGGGCACGAGAGATGTTGAAAATCCTGTTACACATAACATGGTAGTGGAGTACAACATGAACAGGTTCTGAAAAACAGGTATTTTAGTGTGTGAATGTTCTGCTTTAAACTGTTTAACATTTAAAATATCCCATGAAAGATGATGACTTGCTTTTGTTGCCTGACTTCTGAGAACTTTTGTTACATTTTAATACTTGTTTTTATTTTATTTTCAGGAAATTCAATCACATTTGTGAGCAAACACGATTCAAGAACTGAATACCTGTAGTCTGTAGAAGGGGGACAAAAACCTGTTACACTGTTTGTGCAGTTTAAGGTTTCAGGGGATCTTCTCAGTTCCCCCATAGCAGGGAATCAATGATTTTTGCATCAGGTAGTCTGATGTGAAATTTTTAATTTGTAGAATTTTACAGCTGTACATGAATAAGGTAGATTTTTTTTTTCCCCCAAGATAGTCCAGCAGGCATTGCATTCCATCCTCATGACTACAGTGTCCCTGTGTCACTTCAGTGAAGAACACAAACAGAAATCACCCACACAAAACCCAGCCATATCTTGGGATGACCTAAGAATAAGGAGTGTATTTGCACTACTTGTGGAGAAACTAAGGAAAATCGTTAGACTTAAAAATAGAGAAGTTTTGTAAAAGTATCTGATGGGTATTTCAAGAGCCATTAATATTTAAGAAGGAAATTGTCAGTGGATATTTGTAGCTGCATTTTGTGGTAGTCTGATCTTTCGTTGCTACCCCATTGCATTTGGGCTGGAAACCACATGAATGCTCATTCCAAAAAATCCATCCATTAAACAGCTGTTTCAACTTAAAGCTTCTACCATATGTGCAGTGTTACAGGGGAAGTAGGACAGTTTCTTTTCTTAGTTTAGACATGTTGATGTTTTTATTCACATGAAATTACGAAAAGAATTGCACAAAAGTTTGAAAATCACGTTTAAAGTTGGGGTAATACTTGAAGCAGAACAGACTTCTGCTACTATTACTTCTGTATTGTTTTATATCAGAAGACCAAACAGTGCTTTTGACATAGAGCAGCCAGTAGGACACACTGGTTCCTTTTTTTTGTATTTCTTTTTTGCTTTGATACCGTGTGCTAAATATGTACCTCTGCAATGCAGCTGTTCTCTAGCATGCATACACTGGTGAAAATGTAGAAAAAGCTATAATTTAAAACAGAATATAGCAGCTTTACTGGGAGGAGCGATCTTACACAAAACAAGTCAGTTTGGACAAATTGTAGCAATATGGAGGCATTTCTGGGTAGGGATGGAGATAGGGATGATGAAGGGGAACACTGGTGTCACTGACATAATAAATGTAGATATTTTTTTTTCATGCCTTCTGCAGAGCTCATTCAGGAGATGTCCCAAGTGTCATTAAAAATAAGAAAAATCCCCCTCCTCCCCCCAAATTGATATGATCTAACCTGTTTCATCATAATCTGATTTACAATGTTGACGAGCCTCAACTGGGACCAATTTTTCCTTTTACATCACACCTAGAAGAGTGAAGCAGAATGAGAAGAAAGCATACCAAGTTACCTCTGTAGATACCATGTTGTTTTTGAGTATGCCTTACTTTAGGAGCAGGATTTATACTTGGGTGTTAAAAGGTGCACACACGATATCTTGTGATATAATGGAGCACAAACGATGCAGCACATCGTGTCTACTGGTTGCAGTGAATTAAACAACTATTTCCAGCAATGCACATGTTAATATGAATGCTAATTAGAATGATGTCTTTCTGTTTAGATTTTTATTTTTTAAGATAGCTGTTGCAAGGATGGGTCTGTTGACCATGCCTGTATGCTATTAAAATACACTTTGGTGTGGACTTCTTTTCCTAATCTCTGGGCATTTTCTCCTGTGAGTAGGATTGAAGTTGGATCTGGAATATTACTTGAAACTTCTTTTAACAACAACAAGTGTGTTTCTGTCTTTTAGTATTATTAACAATGATCTGTTGCTTCTATATTTGTATTTTATGTTTAGATTTTTTAATGGTTATTGTATCTTCTCAGGACAACCATTCCCAGCTGGTTTTGATCTCATTTTCATCTCTGGCTGTGCATGTAGCAAATTGAGTGCAGTTGTGGAGATCAAGCCTTTGCACATTATATGCAGAAATGTGCTTTGCATTCCCATTCACCACTCCCACACCCCAGATGGGCTTTCAGCATGGGCTTGTCCCTGTTCTGGTGTTCAGGCCTCTTGTGCTGAAGTTTCTTTGTTGGTGCAGAGTAATGTGTCTGCAGTACAATGTACAACCTGCCTTGCACTTACTCCAGTTGTGTTTGTACAGGGGTGTTTTGTGTGACTGTGAGAAAAAAAAACTGGGGGGAAAAACCAATCAACAGAACTTGTGCTTAACATCTAAACTACCTGTGCAGTAGATGCTCTTCAGATTCCTTTTATAAACCCCTCTTCCTTTTCCCTGTCACAGGTCATTAATCTGCCTTTCTATGCATTTAGGGTTGCGGTAGTGCAATGGAATGAAGGGATTCTTTTATTTTTTTTTCTCATTTATATTGTACCAGGAAGAGATCAGAAATTAACTTGCAGATAGGGAGGGTGAATAAATCCTGATCTTTATATGCTCTTAAGTAAGTAAGAGTATCTGTCATGGGTATTACATACTCTACATTAGACCTTTTCAAATGTATGTTTACCAGGTGATAGTTAATGTGATAAATGTATGAACTATGCTTGGTGTAATTGTTTAAATACTGTAAAGGTGCAGCATATTTTTAACCTGTCTAAAGCACATCCCCACCTCCTTTATAAGAGATGTTTGGAAGCTGAGCATGAAATGTGGTAGAATAGATGTGGAAACCGAGGTGCTTATGATAGGATTTGACATAGTGGTGAACAAGGTATATATAGTCTCTCTCTTTGAGGAAGTTCTTTTATAAAGAAGGTGGAGAGTAGTTCTTCCAGTTCTCTTTTGTGATTTATTTTTTTCCTGAACTAAGAACTTATTAATTAAAAAAAAAAAAAAGTTGTCTGTCTCTGTTTCTCTTGTGTCATGTCCCCTCCCCACAGAAATGGATGTAGGCAGCACTTGCTAATGCCTGGTCATGAGCATGTTGGTTATTTGAATGCTGGGGTTTTACAAGAGAATATCATCCCTGAACTTGTAGTTACTGAAGATTACAGGAGTTTGTGTCACATGATATTGCAAAGGGTCATCAGTCGTCTCTGCAGGGTTTATAATGAATAAGCAAAATTAAGATGGCTTCAAGATGCCAACAAATAAAAAGGTTTGCTGCTTCTTAAAAAGTAGATGCTATTTTAATTTCTTGCAACACCATAAACTCTGAAGTGACAAGCATTATACCACTGTTGACTTAACAGCAGGCTAGAGGAAATGATTGTCATATTGTGTTCATCTTTGCAATGATCTAATTTGTGTAAATTATAAGGTTTCAAATGTTTATTGTTAATAGAACCTTTTCTGAATAGAACTTTTCCCTTGCTGAGTAAATAGGAGGACTTGTCTGCACCCTGTTGTATCTGAGGTGGAAGACTGATGCCAGGGTTGTTAAGCTTCAAATTGCAGTTCAGCATCCCAGGATTTTTGTGCTGCTGCCATTCCCATACTTGAAGCTGGAAACCATTTAATGTTTGTAGCTAACCTGTGTTACTGCTCTTGGACCAGCAGTCATTTGTTCTTCAGACTAAATTTAAATGAAACTCAAGTAACATAAAAGTGAGAACACTGTGCTGTTCTGTGCACCATGAAGTCAAGCTGATAGACCTGAAAACTGGTAGTTTTGGCTTGTCCTGCACTTCCACTGGTGGGTTTAAATGTTTTATACTCCATTAGATCAGCAAATGACCTGTAACTACTTTAGTTTGAGGGCTGTGGAGGGCAGATGGCTCAGCCTGCAGCAAGAGCTGAGGGACATAAGTTGATTCAAGCAAAAGGACGTAGGAATTTGGGAAGAGAATGCTTAATTCCAAATTATGCTCTGAAAATCAGGTTTCCTGTGGCCCCTTAGAACTTTCTGCTGGAAAGGGGCCTTATTTTGTACAGTCTGCCCTCTTAAAAGTACATCAACAGTCACTGGAAGGTAGGAAAAGGATCTCTTGAACGTGTGGGGATTTTGCATTTTTTCCACCTATTTTGTCTAACATTCTTTCTGCATGATGTTTGGGAGCTGAAATACCACTTACACAATTCCAAGGAATAACTTCTGAAGGAAACTAATTATACTATTTCCCACAGCAATGCTTAATATGCAAAGATTGCTTCTAAATCTGCTTTCCAGGTCATCCCTCTTTTCTTCACACTTCCATTTTGACTTTCAATGAGGTAATTTCACCCTTAAGCTCATTAGTTTCCATAGGAAATGAATTATAAAAAATGCTAAGTGTGCCATATGAGGTTTAACATCAAAGACATTTCTAGACAGACCATGAATATATGTTGAAGCTATATTTGGTCTCTGTTGGGTATCCTTTTCAGTGCTGCTGAGTTTCACTTGCTTTCATTAGGTAAGTGTTGGCTTAGGACTTAACTTTCTTTTTTTCCTTGCAATCCAAATTAATCTTTAATTGTTTAGAATAAAATCGACTGACTGGACTGTTTGAGTCAAATGTGTTTTGTTAGTGCCCATGTGCTGCCCTCATGAGAAAAAAAAAACCAAAGGAGTTTTGAGTAGAAAGCTTTGTAAGCAACTGCTCTTAAAGCAAAGTTAATTTTCTGAAAGGAAACCTCAGTTCATGTTTCGCTAATAAGTTATAAGTGGATTTTTCTTGCTGAATGCTGCTCTGAATCCTCCAGGTTAGGATGTATTACCTGCATGCTAAATCCACTGGATTGTTTGCCCTTTGAGCCTCCATTTCCCAACCATTTTAAGTACCTGACAGTAAGGAGCCTGGCACACAGGATTCTTGTCAGCCTGCAGAACTTCAAGGTTTTATTTTGAAACTCTGTTTGAAAAATGAAAACATAGGGAATGCCTGCATATTTTTGTCCTGTTTAATCTACCTAACACATTATCTGGGGGGATTGCCTAGCACATTCCAAAATAATAATTTAAAAAAAAAAAAGGTGAACACTATTCAAACACAGTTTTGCTGAAAAGAATACTTCTCTTTGTGAGCTCCATAACATTTTTGTGACATTTTGTCCCCGTGCAGTTGTGACTGAAATGATTTTCCTCCTCTTCAGTGAGTGCTCAGCATGTTTATCCCATTTGCTGCTTGGTTACAAGATGCAGAATGGCACAGCAAACTGACTGCCCTGCACAGAGCTCAAACTGAACCTGAGCCCCTGCAGGAGGGAGGAGGATTTCTGTCATTGCAAGTGGCAGCAGAGCTCTCCAAAGTAATAATAGCTGTCAGGAACAAAACAAATGCCATCAGTAATACTATTTAAAAACTAATCCCAGTCAATATTTACAGCTGAGAGTATTAGAGCACTTTATTCCACTTTCAGAATGTCTTAACTCTGCACTGTGACTTTCTTGAAGAGTTTGGGTGGAAGCCGTTTGTGTTCCTGGGTGGGGGAGAAAAACATGAGAGTTTCAAAACGGTTGCTTGAGCTGTAAGAGGAAGAAAATATATTATACATTCTTTGGAGGTTCAAAATAAAACCCACCTACCTCTTCAGCAGTTGTGATCTGCCAAAGAAAAAAAAACCCAAACTTCAAAAGGCAAGTAGGGACTGGAGTCTCCCCTGGGGGCTCTCCAGGGCTGACCTGGCAGGGGGGTGTCTCTGGGTACCTGCAGCATCTTCTGGTGCCAGGAGGCATCACCTTGGAACGGTTGGTAAATCAGCCCCGTCAGTTCTGAGAACAGGCAGCATATTGCAATATTCATCAATATTGCATATTCATCAGGAGGAGGGCTCTGTGGACAGTGCCCAGTCTGATGTCTCTGTAGTTGGCCCTGTGCTGCTGCAGGGGTGGAAGGGGCACACAGGGTTCAGACAAGCAGGATATGAAAGGAAAGCCAACTCCCCCAGAACCCCCCTGGCAGAACCTGCACCTGCTTAGCCAAATCTGCTCTTTGGTTGCACAACAGGTAGGAGGGGAGGTCAGTGTAAACAACCAGCTCCTCTGAAATCTGGCTCAGTTACTGAGGAGAAGCTGAGAAAGGTCTAATCCTCGAGGGTTTGCTCCTGTGCTCGTCCCATTGCTGCTGTCCCAGGGTACCAACCCGAGGCACCTCTGCCCTGAGCCACTGCCCAGGCAACTCAGCCTTTCAGCAAAATAAACAAAGTAAGTGTTGTTACACCGTGCAAATTAATAGTTAAACATGCTTTTATTGAAAAAGCCACTTTTTTCCAGCCCTTCAAATGTAACTATTGTCAATAACTGAACACAAGGACTTGTTAAAAGTAGATTTTAGTACTTCAATCTTTAGAAATGTAATAAGTAACAGAACATCGACTCTGAATTACAATGTGTATGAATTTAATGCAGTGGGAGTTATTGTTAGAGCGCTGAAGACTTCTAAATATTTTTTAAAATCATAAATATATTAACTCTTCCCTTTGAATCAAGTAGCATTAATTTAAACAACAAAAAAATACCCCACAAAAAAGAAGCAACCAACCTGGAGCCAGACTTCTGCACTTCAAAACTACTCAACACAGTCTGGTAGTAATAGATGCAGAGATTTGTTTGCTGTTCATGTTTTGAGTCAACTGCTAAAGGGCACATGTGTTTTTGCTTCCACTGCTGCGAGGCTTCTATGTCTATGTAGACATGTAAACACACACACAAAATATAAGGCAAAATCTACTTGTGCTGCATATCTTAGACATTAATAGGTGGCAAATGGAAGCTGTAATAGCAGGTGAAATCATAAATAATTCAGTTAAATATTTCAGGAATCAGTCTTAATGCCTTCGCACAGAAGGATTAAAATAACTGGGTGCACACTGTGGCCAATGCAGGGGAAGACTTGTGTGGGAGATTTCCTTCTGACACCTGTTTTATGACATACTGTTGCTTTAAAATAATATGCTGTGTCAGCTGCAAAATGCAGCTTCAGAGGGAATTTTTTTCATTTAAGAAAGCAAAATAATTCTAAATTGTGGGCCAAATATGCAGGAGTCTTGCAGAGATAGGAAAATATCACCAGGAGGCAATTAAAATACTGATGGGGTTATTAAAGGCAATGAGACTAGCAGGCTTCCCTTTGGTTCAGTGTTCCATTGAATGCCCTGGCTTTGTACTCAGGGAGGCACAGCCACTGAGGAGTTAATTTCCAAAGAAAGCACTCGAAGTTTGCCCCACTTAATTTTGTCTTTTAAGTCTTGCCTGCTAAAGGAAGGGAAATAGTTCTGCAGTCCATGTGCATTACCAGCAATAAATAGCTGGTGGATGTAGGATCAGAGCAGCTGCAAATATCCAAGGGTTGGATGCTGAAGACTATTCCTAGTATTTCAGTGTTTTTGTACACATGCTCCTGTTGCCATGAGGAGTCACTTAATGTAGTGGACTGAGGTGTTCTAAGCCTATGTAGACCTAACAAAGATAAAGCTACATCAGACTTTTATAGAACAAGCATCTGGTGTTGGGTTGCTCAGCTCTGTACACTCCTCTAAAGAGTTAGGATTTGAGCTAATCATGGTCTTTGAGAATAGAGATGCTAATGCTTGGTAAGCTTTGTGCTAGAGTGCAGAAGTTATGAAATGCTTAAAATTAAGTTTACAAAACTGTATGCAAACATGCACGACTGAATTCTTACCCTTGGCTTGGCAAGGCTTGGATTGTACAGGCAGAGCTAAGTTAACTCAGAGCTCCCAACAGAAAGACTCAAGTGACACCACAGGGACAGGGGACTGATTCACATTTCAGATATAAACCACGGTGTGACCATCCCAGATGACTCTCATTCCTACTCCAGATAAGGGTTTCTGCAGCCTGAAGTGCCTTTTCAGAGGATGCTTTCTTGTACAAACCACTTCAAAATTTCATGCAAAAGAAGAGAGAGGAGGTTAGTGAGCCTAAGGGACGATGGCATTTGTGCTGTGCTGTGGTCTGTACCCTCATAATCTCAGTCCCAGTAAAGGCTGCTCTTAACAAAGCCCCACTCAACTACTTGGCACAGCTTCTGCTCTGGTCAAGTCCCTGTTCCCTGTGTTTTGGTGAACTGATGTTCCAGTCTTTCCAAGGGCATCACTGGACTGAAGCTTGGCATAGTGTGGGAGCAGCTGGGCTGTCACAGTTCTGTGAGGTCTCAGTAGTGGTGGCACCTACACCTGCTGAGCTCTGCTGGTCCCTGGAGGAGCCGGGGGCCTTCGTGTGACCTTTGTACAAAGCAGGAGATTTTGCCCAAAGGGGAAGGTTTGATGTGAAACCAGTGGAACTGTTCCCCTCCACAGTCAGAGCCACGGGCTGTTTGTCTGGCACCTCATACCCAGGACTTTGCTCTGACAGATCTCCACACTGACTGAGATGCTCTGCGAGGACCAGAGGCTGCTGATCATCCCCTTCTTCAGAAATAACAAAAACAGGTTTGTTTTTATCTGTTTCTACCAGGAGCTCCTTTGTTTTTGAACCGTTGACCAAGTTGATTTTCAGTGGGTTGGAGCTCTCTAGAAGGTTTTTGGGGCTTTGGCTGTTAACTGGAGATGCTGCCCCAAGATGTCTTGAGGGATCCAAGGACCTCACAGGTTTGCTGTCAGGGGAACTGGCTAAAAATCCAAAATAAGGGTTCCCAAATCTGGATTTCTTCAAATTGCAGGAGGTGAGCTTCCGCTGCCTTTGTGCAGACTGAGTGAGGGGGTAGGAGGCATTACTGGCAGATGAATCAGAGTAAATGGTCTCTGATGCTCCCTCTATCTCAGTGGCTGAGATTACCTTTCTGGTTGGGACACCTTGGGACCTTGCAGCTGTAGAAAAACCCTGCACAAAACAACACAAAATTAGAAACTTTGATCCCAAGGGAATTAAAAGTTAAAATTCCCGGTTATGTTAGAGGTAAGATGCATTCTTTGGCAAAAAACTATGTTATTACCTCAAAAAGGAAGACACATCCTCTATTAGCTTTCTAACAAGCTGTTGGTTTGATGGTTACAGTCAGTGAGACCCAGATATCCCTCCCACACCTACGGGCTCTTGCAGTGCAATAATAATACATCAATTATACTAAGTTTAAGGCATAACCAGGGGAGAAGGCACATATCAGAACACTCGAGGAGATGATCTTGCCCGAAGGCATTTTTTTAGTGTTTTTTTTCAGGACTGGGGAAAATTTCTTAACCAGGTGCTGACTGCTGGAAAACACGTTTTCGGGAAAGCCTGGCTAAATTACAGTTGGGCAAAAGGATTTCCCATCCATCGAGGAAGAGGGACTGAAATGTGTGGGGCTGCAGGAGGGAGAGGCAAAGCAGTGGCCAAGGGGAGAACGTGTCCTGGCAGCAGCAGCAGTCCTGGGGTGCAGCTCTGCCCATCCCACCCTCCCCTCCCCGCAGGACTCACGCCGCTGTCGACCAGCTTGGTGAAGGGGCTGTTGGTGGTGGTCCAGCTGCACCATTTCTTCTGCAGCTGCGGGAGGGGGGCCAGGAGGTCGTGGAAGGTGCGGGCGCTCCACGTGCGCTGCCGGGGACAGGGATGTTCCAGCTGCACCTTCTCCTTCTCAGCAGCTCCTGCGGGGTTGGAGCTCAGCCACTCACACACCGAGCCCGGGCTGGTCACGCTTCTCTTCAGGTTCTTGTCCTGAAAAGAGTAATAAAAGATCGTTTACAGCATCTTTCATCAAGATATTTTTAAAACACTTAAAAAAGAATATGCTGTTGGTGAAAGAGGCTGAGTTATTCAGTCGTTCTCAGGGGACACAGGAGTGCAACTTCTCCTCCTTGCTCTTCCAGCCTGAAGTTTGCTGCCTTCCCCAGAGGAAGGTTTTACCTTGCTTTAACACTGGGAAATTTCGGTTGTATAAGCAATCATACCGCTCTCACTAACCAAACACATGAAATACCCACAGCTTAATTTTGCTGGAGATATATGACAGGTCAGAATAGTAAAATTCTCTGTGTGAAACGTGATTCTTCCGCTGAGCTTGGCTCTTGGGAGGCTCCAGGTGTGCCTGTCTGGGGAAATGAAACCTCAGGGGGGATGGGGGCTGCTGAAAGAAATCCAGAAGCAAGAAGCAAGAGAATCAGGAGTCTGAAAAATGCACAATTCAAGAGAAAAGGCTGAAGTAGTGCTCTTTATTCTGTGTAAGGGAAGAATTAAGAAAAATAATTAAAAATAAAGAGAAAGGGAATAATCTGTTCTCAGTGTCTGTGGTGAATGGAACAAGAAGCACAAGGACTGGATTGGAGCCAAGGAGATTTTCATTTTGCATAAAAAGTGCTCTTCAGGTGGAAAATGTGCTTTAGCAGTAGAACAAGACATCCAGACAGGGGTAAAATTGGCATCATCAGAAGGTGAGACCACATTAAATGTTGTCACCAGCCCTGTGCATAAGCAGAGCTGATCAGACATGGGAATGAACTATAGACAAAGATCTCTTCCATGCTTTATAAGTTCTGATGTTGCATTTAAAATCACAATTTTTGTCCTTAATATTGATATGGGTTTAAAGTTAAAGAATCCCTGACAGTCCTATTCATTTCCTTTCATTCTCACTAATACTTCACCTGTTATTTATATAAGCCTCCTGTTACACAACTCTGTACATATTTTTAATTTTCAGCTGTGCAGATATGGTTGTCATGAGAAGAATGCCAAATCCACATTCCCAAAGTTTACACAGTCATTAAAAAGGGTCTGAAATAAATCCCCCACTGTCCTGGATTTAAAAGTCCTGAGAAACCAGAAACTTGTCATTTGTTATTTCTGAGAAACTGAATCTTTCAAGTTTCAGCAAATCAAAGAAACTATTTAGTGAAAATGTCGTATTGGAAATGGATGGGCAGAGAGGCAAGAAATGAGCTACTACAGTAGAAAAAAAACTCAGTAGGAAGCCAGGAGAGGCATCAGGCTCTGGATGAGTTTGTTTCAATATTAAGCTCCTGGTCTCAGATTTGGTTAAAGCAACAATCTTTATTTATAAATTTATAAGCCAGCTGTCTTCTCCTCAGAAGCCCCTTCAGGCTGTCTTGGGATTTATTATTCTAATATTACTATAAATACCTCCAAATTGATGTAAAAATTAGCCACTGGTTTTGAGACAGATATACTGGAAGTAACTGTGAAGATGAATAATGTATTTCCTACATTTTGGAAAATGTTTCGGGAAAAAAATGTTTCTTAAACCTCCACCATCGTTCTCTTTACTCAGACCTTTGCATCTGAAAATGGCAATGTCTGATCAGAAGTCAGAGGTCGTGGTTACAGGTTGGCCAAAGGCTGAATGATGCCTTGAAACAAATGGGATTTATGGAGCCGTGATCTCCTGGAGGAGCCACCCAAAAGCCATCCTGCCCCGTTTCCTCTCACTAGTCACACACAGGGACACGTTTGCTCTCCCAGCTCTTCCCTCCTAACAGGGGACTGGTGTCTTCCAGTAGGTTTCGGGAGCTGAAAAGCAGGAGCTGGTTCATCACTGGCTCAGGCCCAGCAGAGCAGGGCTCACACTTGCTGGGTGGCACAGGGCCAAGCAGCCAGACACCATTTCTCACTGAAAAGATTGGGATAATTTGTTTAATGAAAGCTCCTTATATCTGGCTTTGTCTAGCGGAGCATTTGGGGTGAGGTGAGTCTGCTGGTGTTATTTTCTGCGCCGTGAAGGCTCAGGATTTCACACA
Organism: Neopelma chrysocephalum; assembly: GCF_003984885.1. Lineage (NCBI taxonomy): Eukaryota > Metazoa > Chordata > Aves > Passeriformes > Pipridae > Neopelma > Neopelma chrysocephalum. The sequence continues at coordinate 7,890,345 of NW_020897738.1, forward strand.
TCTTTTCACAGAGGATAACTGCAGGAGGATCCCTGCCAGGAAACGGGCTCTGCTCCAGCGGGTAACTCATCCCACTTCCCTAGTGCTGGGCCACCAAAGCTCTGCACCATCCCCTCTGCAGGGCTCAGGGGCTGCCTGCCCAGCTGCATTTTACACCCTAAAAATACACGTTTAAAAATCAAACTGTGAACATGTTTAACATCCAGGAACCCCGAGTATGGAGTGGCCCAATGATGGCAGGTCTGTAATTAGCCAGCTGTGCTTGATTTCCACCCCCCTGGAGATGATAATCTTCAGCTGTGGGGAGAGACCCAGGGCTTTTAAAGAGGCCCTGCCGTGCTTCCTGGGCTGTTTTGCTGCTTGTTGGGGGATTTGGTTGGGAGTATGGACTCATCTGTGTGCAGCATGGACATCACCGAGGAGGAGACGCCTCCTGAGTTAATAATGAGGCAAGTCACTTTTATTCTTGGCTTACCTTTGCTCTTCTAGCACTAACTCTTTCATTTTATTTTTTTTTAAATATAAATCTCCTCTGAGGATGCTTGCAGAAGTGATGGCAGAATAGAAATGGGGATTATAAGCCCTCCTGACTAGAGTGGGGAACAGAGGCAGGAAAGAGGGTTTCCCCTCTGCCTAGAAGGTGTGTGTGTGTATGTGACTGCCTCCAGGTGAAGCTCTCTGGCCTGGAAAGAAGGACCAGAGAGTTCAGGTGCCCAAGGGTGCCCAGTTTGGGTACAGCTCACGGTGCCCTGCTCCACAGAAGGCAATGTTTAGGCAAGGGAAGGCACCAGAGCTGTTTTCCCTTCTTTCTCTCTTCCTGTTAGTCAGTGTGGCCAACTGGAGGAAAAGCTCAGCACGTGTCTTACACCAGGGTAGGAAAATCCTGACCAGTGTGGCCTCCTGGCCAACTTCCTAATCAAGTGCGGGGATACAGAATGCTTTTGTTTTGTAAACTGTGACAGAAGTATTACACAGACTGTCCTGGGCATGTGAGTTCCTTGTGCTGCTTGTTTATCCTCTTGTGGGAAAAAGAGAGGGCACTGGAGAAGAGAACATTGACCTGGGAAAGGCTTTAGCACACACTTGTAATGGATGTGCCCCGTCTGCACTCACTCAAGGCTGAAGAGGTGACAGCCAGACCTGAGGCTTCCGAGCCATCATCTGTTCCTAAACAGATAAAGGACCAGGAGTGCAGGGGAAAGGGCTAAAATAAGAACCTGCTGAATTGATTCAGGTTTCTGCCTGAATTTGAAAGGGCTCCAGTGCTTCCACTTGAAGCACTTGATTTTTTTGGAGCCTACACTGTTAATTTTCACATCAGCCTGGTGAGACAGTTAACTTTCTGCCAAGCTGAGGAGCCAAGTACCTTCCCTGATCTCTTGGGGGTGGTGGGCAGGAGCAGGTCTGACTCCCAGGTCTTTAAGCTGCTACAGGTGATATTTTTAATGGAACATCATCTTTGCCAACTAACATATTTCAGAGGGCTGGTTCTACTGCCTGTCAGCAGACATCTGTATTATTGGCTATCAGATTCAAGGTAGACTTCTGTACTTACTCTTCCCAAAATTGGGAAGACACTGGTTTGGGGGATCCCCACATCATTCGATGGCAGCTCAGTTTGAAGGTTGGGAGAACTGTCTGGCTCAGCCACTGCCCTGCTTAGAAAGTGGGTGGTAGTTGTACATGGACAGATATGACAGGTGCTGTCCGAGAGGGACATGCTGTGGCTTGCTAGAGAGCTCTCCCACCTGTATCCTGTAGGTGGTGAAGCTCAGCCCACTGGCCCCAGGCCCGGCAGAAATGATGAACACTTCATCACTGCCGGTCTCGGTGGTCACGGCGGAGATGGAGGAGGGCACGTCTGGGTCAGTGTCCTGAGGAGACCGTTCTGTGCTGCCCCTGCAGGAAGGGACTGACAAAGGAGGAAAATCAATACAGGCTGCTTGCAAGAGTCCAAAACATCTGCTTCCAACTCCCCCATGGCAAACCCTCCTCCCTCCCTCCCCAGGCAGTCTAGAGCAGGCTTTGGCTGCCTGTCACACCAGCCAGAACAAAATTCAAGCCAACAGTTTGTTCTCTTGAAACTGCAAGCTTTTAAAAACAAAAGAGGAGAGGAGGAACACCCTTGGGTCTGCTTTCTAATAACGATAGAGGTAAACTGAAATCCTTTGTATTAAACACAAACAAGGTTGTGTTTAAAAACAAGAAACTCGCAGCCTTCTCAACTCATTATTTATTTGTATTTACTCATCCCTGCTAATACTGGGGGCTGTGCTTTTTGGTTAAACCCTAGTGATGCTGCTCCTGCAGGCAGCCTGATGCTCCAGGGACTGGCACAGAGTGTGTGCAGGTGTCCCCAGGGCCTGTCATCTGGTCAAGGATAGGAGAACTCTGGTCACAACCTCCTCGGTGACTTTTCCAAAGGAGTTGGGAAACTGTCATGGCTGGGAGCACAGAATTAGCTGTTTATCAGGATACCCTTGTGAGAGCTGTGTGCCTAGTGGCTGATAGTTCATGGGAACACTGGTGGTGGGTCACAGCAGGGCATGAAGTTGCTCCCTGTTGGCCTCCCCCAGCCACGAGGGGCACTGGCACAGTTCACGTGTTGTGACTCAGAATTGCAGCAAGTGCCATTGTCTGCAGCTGGGCTGGGGTGCTCTGCTCTGGAAACCCACGGTGAGGAAGATGTCACCCAAAGCAGTTCCACGTAGACCCACAGAAACAGTGAGCTCCAGGAGCTGGAGCTGAGCAGAGCCCCTCTGAGCACTGTAAAACCAATCCTTTCTGGACAAGGTCGGGCACAGGGCAGGTGAAACTGTTCCACAATTCATGGATCTGTAGCAGCCTGAACCCAACTTCTTTGCTCTGCTAACCCAGTGTCTCTGCAGTGCCATGTGCTGTCACAGCTTGTGTTGGCAGCACGCTGGAGCTGTGCTTGTGTGTGCTCCTTGCCAGGGGGAATCACCCTCCCAGGGAGGAGGGAGAGTCCCCACAACAGAGGCTTTCTGCTGTGGAGCAGCTCTCCAGCTGTGCACGGGCAAGACAGAGAGGAGGATTGCAAGGAAGGAACTGTGTGATTAACTGGCCCAGGGCTCCGGGTGCCCTGCCCTGCCCCGCCGCTGCCCCGCGCTTACCCGCCTGCTCCCGGCTCACAGAGTGGTTGTTGTTTTCATTCTCCCGGCTTGGCACCACCAGCTGGAGCTCATTGATATCGACAGTGGAGTTCTGGATCCTGTTCTACAACTCAGAACACGCCCCAGTAAACATCGTCAGACAAACAGTGCAACAGCCAATATGAAAGAGAGAAACAGAAATTGCTGAAGCCATTAGCACTAACCTCCTGGTCACTGCATGCCTGGGATGAGCTCCTTTTGGGGCACGTTCTCTGCCTGAAAAGGAGAGACAGCGACAACAACAACAAGCCCACAAGTGAGTTAAAGGTCCGAGGGGAAGGTCTCGGCTGTGCTTATCCCGCGAGGGGAACCCGGCAGGTTGTGAGCTCTCCCACCTGCAGGAGCAGCCAAAATACTTGCCAAGACCAAGGCAGCAAGGCCTGCAAACAGGGGGAGAAAATTATATGCTCGTGTGGTGGGAAGCCAGCTGAAGAAGAGAAGAACCTGTCATCTTCTTCCCGTGATCACTGCAAAAGCAGGAACAGAGTTCAGACCTCTGCCAAGTCCCACCAGGCTCCCCCCGCCAGCTGCTCTTCCCCATCAGCGACGGAACAGGGGCTGAGATCCTGCCTGGGCCTGGGCAGTGACATCCCTCTGATCCCCTCAGACAGAACATTTCATCTGCAGAGCTAATTCTGCCTGCTGGGCTATTTTTAGCAAGCAGAGAGCATCAGATGCTGCTCATTCGTGTGACCCTTTCACTAAGAGGCAGATCACTGTGGGGTGAATGTGCCCCTTGGCTGAAGGGAGGCACATGAGTGTTCTCAACCATTTTTTCACATTTTGAGATTATGAAACAACTAGTGTCATTAACTTTTGGATGGATAAGATTTAAAGATACCACTGGGATTAATGAATGTTATAATGACTGAGGCAAGTATATTTTGCCTTTGTGTTCAGTGGTTCTCCATGGGACAGTGGACACATGGGAGCATTAAGGCACTGACCAGGTGGGATGCAACCAGTGTTACTGTTGTCCCTACTATCTGTGCTGCTGGCTGTTGTGCTTCTTGTTGTGGGGGTTGGTTTAAGGCACTTAATCTCCTCCATGCAAGTGTTTTTGGTAGTTATGAGTTGAAGCCAAGATGTTGAGTTTTCAGTCACCATTTCATTGCTGTTTGTTTGTAAGAATAGGGGCTCAGGGACCACCTAAGGAGGTTGGCTGTGAGCCAGTGTCTGCTCCAACTCGGGCATGATGGGTTTCATTCCCTCACCGTGTCATTGGATCTCTTAAAAAATGCTCATTGACTGACAAGTGAATTGAGGGAGAAAAAACCCATATGGTATTCCTGGTGAATACAGAGGGGACTACAGAAAAAAGAGGAGAGCAAGTTGGCACTTGGGAATTTAATCCAGAGGAGATCCAGGCAGATAGCTGTTACTCCAGGAGGCACAGCCACTGCTTGGGCTTCTCAGGGAAACTCGAGGCTGAAGCAGGGAAGGCTCTTCTTTAATGCACTGATTCAGGAAGGGGGAGCAGGGAAAGGCTTCCAGTTGGGATTAGTGTTGCCTTATCAAGCAAGATCAAACAACATAGCAAATATTTCAGACTAGAAAATGTGTATGTCAATATTCAATACACACACACACCCCAGAAGCTCTTTTTGGGCACCAGAATCATTTCAGCAGGAGTGACCTGGCCAAGCATACCCCAAAAAAATGAATTAGTGTGGTGGTCAAGGTATTCACATAGATGGTGGGAGAACTCTGTATAATTCCCCTGTTTGTCCACATGGCAGTATTTTTTTTTATTATCTTCCTCTCCTCTCAGCTCTTCCCTGTCAAAACCCATAGAAAAATTGAAACTATGGATAGACCGGGCAAGTTCTGCCTTAAGAAACTGAAATACCTCCCATTCTTTTGGCTTTTTTCCTTTATAAATTTAGCAGACACCATAACTAACCTGAAAACCACACTGCAGTTTGGCAGCATGAACCAAAGGGAGAGTAAGGTGCCCCCAGCAAAGATGTTTCCTGTGTGAGTATGGTAGAATAAGAGAGAGTCCTGTTCTTCACAAAGTTTAAATCAGGATTGAAAAATGGCAACTGGCTGAAATAACACTGTTTTAATTTTTCTTCCCTCATCACGCTTTGGGTATTGAGAGTCTGATTTTCACTGAACAGTTGGATTTACTGCTAAAAACCAACACAGACATGCTCTAGTTTGCAGGGCTGGAGACCTTAATGTTTCTTTAGCTCATTCTCCAGCTGGACTGCAGCACTGAGGACCTCTCCACCAAGGAGACCAGAGATTTGGATCAGTGCACAGCTCATGAATATAAAACAGCCAATGTGAAAACAGACCAGTTTCTATAATTTAAAAGAAAATGTAATTAAAAAAAAAAAAGTTGCTTCAAAATTCTTGAGTTAACAAAAAAAAAAATTAAAAAAAAAAATTAAGTCTGTTGGAAGCTTTGTGAAAATTGCCCTGTGCTCCCCAGCAGACAGCTCCAGACAGGTCTGGCTGTCAGAGGTGTCTCAGTAAATCAGTCTGATGTGTAGAGGACAGAAGCAGAGGATGCAGCTCCAGCAGGCAGGAAGGGGTGTCTGCACTGTGCCCAACACGAGCATGGCAGAGGAAAGGTCTGCTTTTAGCCCAGAAGTGCTGAGGATTCTCTGGGAGGGCATTCCATGACAAAGGCACATTCTCATCCCCAGGTGCCAGGGCTGGCAGGCAGTGACTGGCAGGGCAGCCTGTGTGGGCAGAGAGGGCAGCACGCGATGGTTTCATCACATCCCTGTCCCCGTAGGGCTGTGATGGGGAACAGGTCCTTGCCAGGCTGTGCAGATGTAAAGTGCAGTTGCAATCCATGGGTTGCAACCGTAGAGCAAAAGTTTGACTGCATGGGACAGGATTGGAACTAAATAAGGTGGACATATCTGTTGTTCTGGGGGCTTGGGAAAGAAAATAAAAAACACCCCATTACTCGAGCCAGGCCTCATGGCCAAAAGTAATTAGAATTATTGGCCAACTAACAACTGAAGCTTTCATTCCTTCCCCAAGTAGCAAACAAAAGCTGCAGTGTGGCAGAGACTTGGAGTTTCCCCAGAGAGCTTTGCCCTGGCTGAATGCAATGAGCCCGAGCAGATACTGCTGATGACTTGGTGCATTGGAGGGGCAGGGGATGCCAAGCCCATCCCAGGCCATTTCTACTCCTGGCAAGGCAGAGCCTGCTACTTTTAGCTGAGCAAGAGCAGCAGATAGAAATGGGGGGGAAAAAAATCAACAGCTAAACCTGGTAGCAGAGGAACAAATCAAGTATGAAGAGAAAAGAAAGTGGAAGGCGAGTTTACAAGGCCAAGAGCTTCAAGGTTACTGTTGGCATCCTCTGCAATGGCACAGCCTGGCCAGGATGAGTGTCACTGTGCCTCAGGGAGCTGGTGCCAGTTCTGGTCGTGCTGTCCTGTTAAAACATTGTCATTTCCTCCCTCTGCCCACCCCTTGCCACCCTGACATTTCCTGCAGTGAGGACAGGCTGTGGCTGATACACGTTTGACACCTGATTTCTCGGGGCAAGAAGCACAAACCAGAGCTTGATGGGCTCAGTCTAAGAGAAGTTTAGATGTGCTCAGTGGTCTCTGCAGTCTTATTCTGAGCTGCATTAGAAACCCACAGCTGGGAGGGGTAGGCAAGCTCCAAACACTGCCAGTGGTTCTGGGGCCAGAGACCAAAATCCTCAAAGCAGTGAGCACAGCAAAGAGGAAAAAAAAGACTCTTCCAGTGCAATAGCAGTGAGGTAACTCAGCACAGGTCACGGCACTGCTTCCACCTGGGTCAGCTCTCACTTAAATGCTTTAAGTCTGACAAGAAATACAGTGTTATAATCAAGACCTTTCTGGAACAGCACGCAGGGAATTCAGGCAGCTGGGATAGTAAATGCCCTTTCAAGAGGCTAAAGGAGTAGGGATAATCTCTATTTATGTCCAGTCAATAGCTGAGTGAGGTATAGATATCTTCTTGTAAAAAAAATTAAAAAATAAAAAAGAGTTGTAGAGCAATGAAAAGACATAAACACCAGTGTTAAAAGAAGTGAGTCTAATCCTGATCCTGTGCCATAGGGCTCTTGGTAGGATGTGTTCCCAGAACACACAAACATTTGTGTCTGGGGCTGAAATCATGTGCACTTTTTTTCTCTGTTGGTCAGCAAGAGCAGAACATTATTTTGTAAACATCTGACAAGCAAAAAGCCAAACTGTGAATGTGAGCAGCACGGCCTGACTTTATAAGCAGGCTGTGCAGAGTGAACCTCAGCCAGTGGAACCTCAGACTGTCCATGTTCTTTTCGGTTTGAATAATCCTCTGCTTCATGGATGGTTACAGTGAAATTAAATAGGGGTGTTGGAGCAAGAACAGCCTACTCAACATGTGTATCAGCCCAGACTGCTGCCATAGTGAAGGGAGACTGTTTCTGTCTCTTTTGAAGATTGGCAAGGGTATAAAAATAAAGCATTTGGTATCTGGAAGACATTTTCCACCAGACGTTTTCCTTTAGAGCTAGCAAAAAAATTGTGGTCTAAATTAGTGTTCTGCAAGCTCTTTAAAAAAGGAAAAAGGTTAGTTAGATGTAACACATGCAAGTTTAACTCTTACAACTATGAAGAGCTCGGACTCTGAAGGCAGGAATTTCTATACATACAGCAAGAGAGATTATATTTAAGTTTCACCACTGTGTTCTCTGATACCCAGTGGGATGGCCCATATTTTTAATTTATTCAGCCAGAGCTAGAAATGCAGCCCCCACAAGGACCAGGAAAACCAAGTTCCTCTATCAAACCACCCTCAGTGACCAGGAGTGTCTGGGCAATCCTGAGACTTTTGAGTTGGAGGATGCACAGTGGATGAGGCAGGGGATGCAGGAAGAGGGAAGACAGGCCAGTTACCTGCTGGCTCTGGGAAATGAAGGTTATTCCCAGTGCCCAGCCACCACCCTGCAAGGGACAGGGTTTGCTTCAGGTTACCCGATGTTTTCATTGAAACCGAAACATTGGAAAGATGCTGTTTATTTTGACAAAAACCTGGGGAGCTCGGTCTCTGTTTTGCATTTGTTGGAAGAAAAAAAAGAAATAAATCACTGTTTCTACAAAAATGTTTTCACTAGGGAGTTAGAAAGAAAAATGCAAACATATGCTGGGGGGCGGAGAAGTGTTTTTTGGATAAATATAGAGGAGAGAAACATATGAAATAAAAGCAGTTGACTGGAGAGGTATGCTTTTGTAACTGTCTGGTTTTAGCCACTTAACTAGTTAGCACCAGGACCTGGAAATCAGCAACCCAGCCTGGCCATCAGATCCCTTGACTGTGTCATTTTGGATCCCATTTGGGAACAATGAGAGGCACTTTGGCGTGGCTCTCAGCCCCTCCCCAGCATCACAGGGGTGTGCAGATGACTTCTGAGCACACTGAATGCATTGGAGTTACAATGTCTGCACAGGCTCTTGGATAAAATATGCTACAGACTGGCAAACAATTTTTAATCTAATTCTAAGTGGTAATACTTTGGCTATTATTTACTTTTCTGCAGAGTGTTAGTGATGGTTAGTTAGAGTCAAACTGGGATCTCTGGGAAAAGATGCAGTGCCTGTCAGCTCAGCCTGCTTGGGAGACTCAGGGAAGGATGATCTTTCTGTTCTGCTTTTGTTCATTGGCCAGTTATTGTCCCAAAACTGAGGTTCAAAGGCACCACTGCCACTGAAATGAAAGAATGTTCAGGAAGGTCCCGACCTTTCAGGTATTTCTGCTGGAAAAAGAAAATAAATTTGAGGTACAGGAGCTTTAGAAATAGGAAAGAAAACTGAGGAGCCTGGGGCAGGAGCAGTGACTGGCACTGACCTCCTCTGTACCCACACACTTCACTGCATTTGAGGGACAGCAAACATCAGCAGAGCAGAGGAAACACGACTGTTTTCTGGTCATTTCCCTGTGGGTTGTATCACAGGCTTCAAAGGCTCTGACATTAATCACCTTACCTGCAAACTATGCAGAGGGCAGAGAGCAAAGCAAGTGCAAAGACCACGATCCCTGTTACAATGGCCAGCAGCATCATGTTCTCCTTCCTCTCCTGCCTCACAGCATCCACAGCGTTGGGCTCTGTGATGTTCCTGTACTCGAAGAGCATCGCGAAGCCTCGGCCCCGGTCCGTGGTGGTGATCAGCTCCATGATCACCTCAACCATTTCCAGGGAGGAACCAAAGACCATGGTCTTGTTTAAAGGGGAATTTGGTCCACAGAAGCGAGAGGAAAATGTGATGAGATCAGAAACGTAGAGCACATCGTGGGGACAGATATCCACGGCTGGCTGGGGGCTGGAGGAGGTTTCCACGGGCAGTGCTGTTGAGGGAAGGGTCCAACTCTCTGCTGGAACTTCATCTCTCTCACTAGCAGCAGCGAGGTGGGCAAGCAAGATTTTCCCTTCCAAATCATCTCCTGCTTCCAGGCCACTGGTATTTTCCATCTGCACTGTGGCACTGCCAGCCACTGGGAATGGCAGCTCCTCTGCTTGAGCCTTGGGGATCACTTTGGGCTCCTTCATCTGCTTCGACTGCTTTTCTTCAGCCGCTTGTTTGGCTTCGTCTTTCTTCGAGGTGATTCCTGGCAGTTCACCCAAGTGACCAGCAAGGTCCTTTGACTCATCTCTGGTGCTGCTCAGATTCTGAGCTGCCTTTGACATCCAGGTCTGGAGAGAGGGTTTTGTAGTATGGAGAGCAAAGTCCAGGTTTTCCTCCAGAGAAGGTGTGTCGCTGTCTCCTGTTGTAGCAGGGGCTGAAAAGCCATCCCAGGGGGTTGGAGTGTCACCAGAGCTCTCAAAAATGTCAAAGTCAAAAATTTCCAGGATGAGGTGGGTCCTCATGGGAATGAAAAACTGCCAAACGCAGTGTATCCCTGGGTAGTAGTTGTTTGGGAAACCTGGGGATAAAATCAGGCCTCTTTCCATGGATTGCACCACTGCACCACAGGAGTAATACACCTGGGAAATAAAACAGATCATCTTAGAGATTGCCAGAGATTATACACAGGATGCAGTCTGCTGGACCTCTGGAAGGTCCTGCTCTTTTCCTTCCCTTCAGAGATAAGACAGGGAAGTTCATTCAGCTTGTGCAAGTCTAACTCCTACTTTTGTGCAGCATCAATCTAACGTGTCTAATATGGAAAGCCACTCTTAGAGACTGTGGAAGTGTGTATTGAATGGTCAGCCTCCACAGAAACATAACCCACATAAGTAATTCACATAATTCTCACTTCCTACTACTGATCATTTCTGCCGTTGGCAAATATACAACTTTTTGACCACACAAATGTGTTGCTCTAAACATTTGGTTGTGTGACAAAAATCTTAAGAAGCTAAAGAAAAAATGTGTTACCACAGCAGCTCGAGCTCTGTGTTATTTTCACTAGAAAACCATGTTAATGTAAAAAAGAACCTTTGCATTGATGATTGCCCATGATTCATCCAACCAACTCATCTTCTGTTTCAAGAACATTCAGCCTTTTTTGCTTCAATAAGCGGTAAAATCCGGGTGGTTTTGATTTTTTTGGATGGTTTTTCTCTCCTTCAAATTCAACGCCTCTCGAAATAGTGATAGCAGATAACAGCTCTCTAGTAAACCAGCAATCAACATGCATTTTACAGAACACAGCCACAGTTCCAGGGGAAATTTGCTATTCCTTCGTTCTCCAGAAATAGCCTTTCAGCCTCCAAAGAGGAAGGAAGTCCATGAATGGTGGCACAAACCCCCACGCTGCTGCTTCTCTAAAGGCACACGAGGCTGCTTTTGCACATCATATTTACAACTGCCTTCTCCCAAAGATGCTCTCAGAGCCTTTTTCCAAGCTCCTTTCATAAATTTGCAGAGCACAGAGCCCTGACTGTGCCTCGGGCAATTTTTTTGGAAAAGGAGGGGGAAAAAAAAAAATCCTAAGTGCTTAGGTCACAAGACCCTGTCTAGGAGCATGGGTTTACAAGAATTAATTGGAAAAGAAAGGGAATGCTTTGGGTTTGGTGTGGCTTTTTATTGGAAATGATTAGTTGTCTTGGTCTGTTATCTATTTAAACACAAAGGAAGCTTGGCAGTAGAACAAACGAAGCTTGTGAAATCCATATAAAGCCACAAAGATCAAAATACTCCAGATTTTTTTCCTCTTGGTCCCTCCCCTTGGCTCATATTGAAATGGAAATAAAAAAAATGCAATGCCAAATGTTAGAAGCCCCTAAATAGAAACAAAAAGCCAGACCTGTTCTGAGAGGCACAACCTTTGTTTTCCAGCAGGTGCTGCTCATATTCTGAGGGATTTCAGGATGGATGCAGGATGGCCACGGCAAAGGACCAAAACAGCAATGTGCCTGGAAATTGTGTTCTGCATTCAACTTGAAATCCACTATTTGATTTGTAAAAATGTCATTTAAATCAAAGCTTATGTTAATTATAGTGGAATAATCTACAGGCTTCTCATTTAAGGCACCTGGGCTGAACTGTGGCTTGAAGTCTCAAGTGGAAAAGAAACCACATTCATCTGCCACGTACATATTATTCTCTGTTTAATGCCTTAGGAGTCCCACAGCACACAATACAAAAATAAATTAATAGAAATTTAGTGACCTTTTCTCCAGGAGGTAAAATTTTGGGGCTTAGTCTGGATTAGTTAATTCATGGTGAAAATCCAGGTGAAAATAGCAAAACTTTATGTCAATTTGAGAGGCTACAGATCCTAACATTTAGATCCATTTACTAATTCAGATCAGAATTACAGATACATTCGTTGCCACTTGGATTTTACAGAAAACTGGCTGGTTTTCAGTGAATATGCTCCTCTTTCCTCAGGGAGAGGGTGGCTCCTACACTTGGAAGAAGGAAAAAGGGATTTTCTGTGACTTCTCTTTTATTCCTTCCCTCCATCCCAGCACATCAGTGCAGTCTTCCCTCTGTTCCACGTTAATCTTTTGAGCTCACTTTAAAATAATATATTTGGGTAGCAAGAAACAGTAAACAACTAACTTTTCAACTAAAATATGTGCCCAGTTTTGGAGCCAGAGTGTGCACCAGCACTGCTGCTGTCCCAGGGTGGTGCCCCTGGCTGTGGGAGGGTCACAGATTGGCTCAAGCCTCTTTAAATTAGCAGTGATCAAGAGATTTTATTTTGAGGAATATGTGAACTGATCTAGTTGCCTCTTTTCAGGCTCTGAGAAGGGGCTGGGAGGTGTTCACAGCCCCACCTCTGCTACCAGAAGACTTTGTTAACCCCCAGAAGCGTTGGATCAGCGGGTCCTGTGGGATCAATCACCAAAGTGCTCAATGGGTGAGTGCATCCCCCCCGCAAATCCCTCCCCTGCCCTCGGGACAGGCTCCCTTTCCTGCCTCCACTTTCACTTGAATCTGTCACAGTTTGAAGGGAAATATCCTGCACACTCTGAATCCAAGGCTCCTTGGATGTGCCCAAACTCGGGTGTCCCTTGTTCCCCAGTGAGCTGTGCTGGCCACGATATCGAGTGGAACCCCAAACCCAGGCACAGGGGGAATTGCTGTGTGTGAATTCCAGAATTACGGCTGAAAGGTCATGGCAGTGAGGGAATTGTTCATTTATTACGGCTTGTGAGACCAAAAAGATTCAAGACTTGCTCTGAGATAAGGGAAAAAACCAAACCACAAGGGACAGGAAATGCAAGACAGATCTGAGGGGAGGGGAGGGGGAAGAATTTCTGATTAATTTATAATCCACAACTGAATGACTGACAAAATGGTTTAGTTCATTTGAATCATCCATTATGAGCCCTGAGTTTCACCAATTAGACACAGATGTTCCCTTCTGCAGCAAGTTACAGACTCGTGTGCTTTTGACAGAGGCACGCAAAAACTTTGGCACGTTTTTAATCTTTGCAAATGATAGGTTTTGTCTTTTTAAAAACAACACTTGATATATGCCCACACCAATTAGGTCAATTACGAGCAGGGAGGACCAGATTACTGGTCCTGTTCATCTGCTTTTAAGTTCTTCCCTCTCTGGCCAGGAGTCCCAAATGTTTCCCAGAGTTGTGTTGAACTGAACCTCCAGCCCATCACGGTCAGACACATCCTACCTGTCTTCTGAATTAGGGTAATGGGGAACAGCATTTAGTAGGTTTAGAAGGAACTCAGATCTCAACTGTTGCTGCTTGGCCACTGACACAGTGTTTGGCTGTTTCAGAACAAGCCAAGATGTTGTATTTCCCCTTTTCACACTGCACAGCCCACTCAGCAGCTTAAATCTGTTTTACTAAAACATGGGCATTGTCCTGCACTTACCTCCTCCTGTGATGGTGTTTGGACTCTCTAGAAACGAGTGCTTGATGTTGGCATCAGCTTTGAGCTGTGCCATTAAGATACACATATATAAGGAGTTATAAGGCCCCTACACCAGGAAACACAGGGCTAAGGAGTACAAGGATGACCTTGTGCCAGTCCCTCATGGATGATTCTGGCAGTGGGTGGTGGTAAGAATGCTCTGCTGCCCCCTGAAGCGTGTGTTTGCAGCAAACCCATGTATGATGCAGTTGTAGAGAGCCTGGGAGTTTTTCTTACTCTGTCATTTCTTCCCACTGGACACTGTACATCAAAGAGCTCTTTGAGCAGGAGGCCCTGATGAAAAGCAGAATTTCCATGCAGAAAATGGAGAATTATTGTTTTGGCCAGGTGGGTGTTTATTATAAGGCCCAATCAAGTATGTGCACAGGGAAGAGTGGTTGTCATCATCTGAGGGTAATATAACCCCTAACTCTGCTCTCCACTCACACAACACCTACAAATGGAGCTCTGGAGCACCTGCATTATTCCTGTAGGAGCATTTTCAGGGAGTCAACACATTCTAAAGGAATCCCACTGTCTATGAGAATAATTTAGTTATGACCAGGGGCACACACAGAACCAAGCTCTTCACTGAAGCTCAAAAAGGTAGTGTACATTTTCTTTGTTCATGCTAATGCTGGTTATGAGGAGCTGCTGTTTTCCACATCTTAGGGGACACATCTCTCTTGCATCCCAAAGACTGCTTATTTTTTAAGTGTATTTATTTCAAAGAAGGGGAAGGAGGACATCCTGTCTTGATATTTGATATTCCTCTATGAGCATAACCTCAGATTCTCTGGCTTGGGACCTGTCCAATGTAGCTTGTGTTCTTTTATAAAATACCCAAGAAACAGCAAGTTCTTGTGGTGCACACCCAGAGTCAGAGTGAAAGCTCAGCAGAGGAAACTGGAGACACACAGCTGAGCCACTGGATTTCCAAGACACCCTCAGGGGCCAAGCCACACACACCTAATAGAGAGACCCAGTTGCAGGCTTGCAAGGAAATGATGTGCAAAGTTCATAAGCCACTTTGCCCTCATTAATGCTTTGTGCACATCTCAACTTCTGTGCATTTCTCACATGTATCTCAAGTTTCAGGCAGATTTAAAAATGTCACTTCCACTTCTTTTTAGAAATGAGAGAAGGAATAATCCACTATTTCAAACTGACTGAATATTTAAGAAGTGCTGCATTTATTAGTCCTTTCAGGAACAGACATGTATTAACTCCCTATCCAACTTAAAGGACTTTTTGGTCTTTGCTCAAGTCTGTACCAGAAAAATTTAATATTAGAGTAATGAGTGGAGGTGAGGATAGAATTTCTTCATGCAGACCTTAGGCCCCTAAGAAAAATCACTCTGAAGTCAAAATACCTGGTAATGATCCTGTGATTTTGACGGTAATTATTTTATGTTTTGTCCCTTCTGGTAAAATAGCCCCACTACATAAAAAAAAAAAAGAACCCCTCAGCAGGAAGATTTTTTTTTGCTTAATTTAAAAATCAAAATCCACTGCAGCTGCCTGGTGCCAAAACAGGACTGCAGGCAGGGTCTGGCCATTCCACAGTAGCCTTATCTTGTCCCAGGGGTATGCAATGAGTTCCTGCACAGAGATGGATGCAGTCTTAGAATCCAAGATTGTTCAGCCTGGATGATTAAATTTAACGATCTGAGCTCACTGGAGCATCAGTGGGATGAAAATTGTTTGGGATCTCTCACCCCTCCAAAATTAAAAACATCTTCCATGAACACAGGTGTGCTTCCTTCAAAGAGCTGGCAGTGCTTTGAGGTGCCTCACCAGCTCCTGCACGTTTATTCTGCCCCAGGGACCTCTATAAAGCCCTGGCTACACCAACATCTTTGCTCAAAACACAGGGAGGCATCTCAGCACTGCCCCCTTCTTCCCTCCAAACATGGGAGGTTCATTCCAAGTTAAAATCCCTCGGACTCCTGAGGACATTTGAACAGAGCCAGCCACCTGGATGAAATATGAAGTGGCCCAAACATTCAGCCAGAGCAGAAAGAAAATGCCAAACTTAGGGTTTTAGAAAGAAAATGAGAAGGAAAAAGGGAACGTTTTCATTCCACAACCCCAGCTTACAGGGGAAAAACATAATAGAGATAAAAGTCTTGACTTGCTGACATGGCTGGAACTGGCTGCAAAGCCACCAGAAATACAATTCTTGTGGTTCCCAGCACAAGCCCCAAGTTCTCCTCTCACGGAATTTCCATGTTAGGGAAGTCTGAGCTTTTTGGATGCTTGTCAAATCCAGGATCTCAGGAAACACTATCCCAAGAGTAAGACAGAAAACTCCAGTCTGTTGGTTTAAGAAGTGACCACATTTACTTCACCAGCCCACTGATCTAGAGATCAAAGCCGGTAGGACTTTTTCCAAGCAGAGGACAAGGTTAATCAGAGACTTCAGAAAATTACTGCTATATTTAATTTTGCATTTCCAGCTCATCTTTGTGTGCAAGGTTTATTTTCTTTCATTAGCACGAACCAAATCCAGCTGCAGCACATCTAACCTATTTTTTCCACCTGGCGGTACAAGAATTCCTGGAAATGCCTTGGAATCACCATTTCCCTCTTTGCCAAATTGCCTTTGCTGCAAAGCATGAGGAATGAGCAAAAGGACAGTCTCCTGTGCTGTATTAGGGCAACTCTTCAAGTATCTCTGGATGAGTGAAAGTAGCAGCAGATCAGACATGGGATTGACAGTGTAACAAAAATTGCTGACACTTTGCTTAGTTATTAGGAGGGAATTTTCCCTGCCTCCTCTTTTTCAGCCTTCAATGTGATTTTCAGATTTATCTCAAAAGAGTTCCCATCACTTCTGAGAGCATCCTGCTTGCTGAGGGCTCTCCCCTGCCCTCCCAATATCCCTGTCCCAACACAAACCCACCTCCCTGCCCACACTCCTGTGCTCTCCTCACTCCCTGAGTCATTCACACAAACAAGCTCTGAACAGGTTCAGTGTGGGACTCTCAGGCTGGGCCAAGCAGACATTTGCTTTTAGTACATTTATGGTACCAGAGCATCTGCACTCCTGTTTTTAAACAAGGATCTAACACTTATTGGAGTGAGTGCAACCTGCTGGATTTAAGCAACCCCAAACCCACATTTTTGAACAGATGCTCTGTTATTTCAGTGGTGGGCAGGAGAAGTTCCACCACATGAAAGTGATCCTGGATGTGACATTTCCAGTCTGTAAATTCCATTTCCAGGAAACCGACTTGTCTTATATTCCTTCTTGGCACACACTAGGCAGCTTCATGGGGCCCTGTTTTCACACTTATCTCCAACTCTTCTATTCTTTTTCGTGATTTGCAGGACATTTGAAGAGAACAAATATGCAGGTAGGAAGGGGACTGTGAAAGCTTGTTACTGCAGGAGATAAGGAAAACAAAAATACAGTTAGAAGAGTAGAGGAGGGAAATAGGAATGCAGTTCAGCAATTAGAGCAAAGAATGTAAAGTCTGAATGAGACTTGAGGACTTGGAGGCCCAAATATGCCTCAGACTGCAGACATGCTATTCTCTCTTATTCTTCCCACATGTGGCTGGGCTGCAGCTGAGCCCTGGGCTCAAACATCACAACCAGATTGCTGGGCAGGCACTGCTTTATTTCACTGGAGAACAGGCAACATTCTCCTCGCTCCCTGTGAAAAAAAGAATAATCGGGGAGGGCAGTAATGTTTGCAAACCCTTGGAGGAAGGCAAATAAGCTCTGTTAGGATGGGGAGAGGCTGGCAGGGCTCAGGATATCCTCACCTGCTCTGGGTCTCCGGGGCCACTTCCCAGTGCCTGCCTGTGGCTGCAGCATTCCCCGGGGCAGCTTGCCAGACCGTTAGGCAGGCATGGCCACAACAAATCCCTGGGAATCAAAGCAGCTGCAGGAGAAGTGGCAGGAGAAGGTCAGTGATCTCATTAGAGCCAGGAGGCCAGGGCCCCCAGCCCCAGCGAGGTCCCAGCCCCACAGCTGCACTGTGTTTTGATACCTGGCTCTGGCAGATTGCATAACTGCACCATGAGGTCACCATCCCTCCTCCTTGATCCTCCCTGAGAACGGGAGGTGGAGAAGAGGGAAATCACAAAAAAAACAAACACGGGCACTCCACCAGGCACAGCGACGCTCTCCAGCCTCCGTGGAGAACAACAGCCCTCCTCATTTAACTCCAGAGATGCTCGTTCCCAAACAACAAAAAAATGCTTGTTCCCGGCGACACAAGCAGGGGCTGTTTCCCAAACAATCACCCGTGGAACAGCCCAGCTTTCCATAGCATGAGCAGCAGTACAGGCACTCCAGGCATACGTTGACATTCTGTGGGTGCCTTCGGAGCACCCAGAGGAAAGGCAGGCGAGTGCTCTTCTGCTTTGGGGAGGCTCAGGTGAGCAGGAACAGCAGGTTCCTTCCACCCTGAGCAGGTCAGAGATGCCAACCTACACTGCACTTATGAGCAGTGGGCAGAATTTTGTGCAGTAGCCACAGACTTATGAGTACCTGATGCCAGATTCCTCTGTAAGACAAAGATCACCCAGCTCTGGTGCAAGGTTTTACTGGCTGATTTGGCTCCTCTGCAGGCAGAAGCCAGAGTTGT
This sequence comes from Neopelma chrysocephalum, assembly GCF_003984885.1. Classification (NCBI taxonomy): domain Eukaryota; kingdom Metazoa; phylum Chordata; class Aves; order Passeriformes; family Pipridae; genus Neopelma; species Neopelma chrysocephalum. The sequence goes on from NW_020897738.1 coordinate 7,908,431, forward strand.
TTCCTGCAGAGGGAACTTCAGAGAAATTGAGATGGTCTTAACAGCCCCCTGAAAGAATATGTCCTCTCCTTTCAGCAAAGGTGGGACTGCAGGAGGCTCACTGCTAACTCAGCTACCTAAAACCTCAGAGGTAAAGCCTCAGAACATTGAAAAGAGAATAAACCCATGCTAGTTCTTTCCCCCATATCATAAATAGGCAGCACTTTTAGTTCTCCCCTTTCATTTCTTTAATTAAGATGGAGTTGGATTTACCTACAAGATGTCCTACAAGTTGCAGCTGTGTAAGTCTTGCCAAGCAGAGTTCTCTCTCCTTATTCAGTTCTTTCTGTGATTCAGATCCTCAGGGCTAGAAATGCTTATGATGAATAGTTTTTCTCTGGGCTTGGCAGTTTATGGGTGCATTTGCTACCTATTGCTTTCCCAGTTTGAAGTTACCACCACAGCAGTAAGCCTGGCATTCCCTGATTGCCCAGTAGCTGTTGCATGCCAAGGTGCAGATATGCTTATGAAGTGAGTAAGTGTTGGTACAAATGTGAAAACCAGATAGAAATGCTCTGGAAGAGGCCTAGGCTAAGGCACAGGACATTTTTTCTTTCAATTCAGGTGCTTTTACTAGAAACCAAGGTCTCATTCTGAACTCTTCTCCATCTTTCACTACAGTCCCACATTACAATATTCATTTCCTTCTTCTCACCTTGGTTCTGAAAGGGACAAAAGCCAGACTGTTTTTCTATCAAATGATTTTAAAAATCTACATAAAATATGCAAATCTAGTGCTTGGAAAGACCCACTTGACTAGGCAGTGCTGCCTTGGGGACTGTGACTATTACACCCACAAAGTCAAACTATTTTGAGCAGAAACCTCTCATAAGTGTCTCACGAATTTATTGTGCTGTGCTCATGCAATAGATGCATGTGAGTCCTGTCATTGTGAGGGCAGGCTGAACACTGGCATTCCCCTTTCATCCCAGTATTAGCTTTTATGGCCAAGGAAGCATGCAACATATTTAACATAACATCCACCAGGGAGTGCTGGAATTCCCAACAACAACAACCAGCCTTTTCTTGTAGACTTTTCAGACTAATCCTTGCAGGAAAAAAAAAAAGAGCTAGCTCTTGTGGCTGGACACTCAGCAGACAAATAGAGATTCTCCAACAAAGATGCAAGATGCCATACCAAATAAGATCCTACATCTATACAAAGCTGTTATCCATGTTCTAGTTTGTTGGGTTCCTTTTTCAGAAAATACCCTCATTCAAACATACAAAAAAATGTAAAGCCTTAGAAAGAGAAACAAAGGCATCATTTAGAGTGTCTCCTCAGGCAAATAATCATGAATATGATGGGACCACCGTAAATAAAAGTAAGGCAGTGTAATGAAGAGTTCAAGATGCCATGGCCATTTGCTTCAGGGCTTTAATAGGTCACATAGGTCTTTTCTCCACTAGAGCAAGTTCTCATTAACAAAGTGTACTCAACACACCATAGAGAAATTAACAGTAAACTCTAGGGTTGGTGGGAACTAACAGGGGTGATGAGGCAGTTTCCAGAAGATCAATCTGGTTTTTATTTTCTATAAATTGAACAGGCTAAAGCAGCTCAAATTAAAGAGTAGAAAACATGGTCAGATTGTTTCCTACTACTTGGTAGCCAGATGGTATAACAAAACAAAAGCTATAGCCCTGCAGTAAAAGTTTGCTTGTAGAGTTCAGTGTAAAAGTCCATTGAGCAAGTTAAGTATGTCCATAGGAATCTGTGAAACTAATGTTCCCAAATTAACTTTATATATAATCACCTCCCAAATGTGTGGGGGAGATTTACATAATGAAATCCATGTGCAGCTTAGGTGCCCAAAACTGCTTTGTTCTGTTTTGAAAGTACCAGAAACAGGAGAAAGGAGGGCTGAAAAGCAACCCCATGCAGATTTTGCTGGGCACTTCCTGGGAAATAAATTTGGATCTTTAAAAGCAAACAAAACACACACATACACATGTAAACTGGCCTGGCAAAAGGAGCAAGCTCTCTGTGCTTGGATTTCCAGCTACACGACCCTATTGTTTCACTCAGACACTTCAGATGTTTCACATGTTGCAAGTCTATTGTACAGACACATGGAGAAGGAAACATTCCACATGTGAAAGCCCAAACCTGCAAATATTCTGTGCTGTCAGTGCCCTGCTGCAGAGCTGTTATCCCAGCTCTTTGGGAGCCAGGTTGTTGTGTCACTAAATGTCACTGGCAGGTGAGAAGGCTTGTGCAGAAGACACGGATAGTGACCCTTAAAATGCAAGGAAAGGAAAACCCTCTCCCTTTCCTGCAATACTTTTCACTGGGCTTCTGAATGAGCCATTGCTGCAGCTGAGGCTGCCCTTCAGAAGCCTGTTGTGGTCTGAGCACTCATCCTTAGTTTTGGATGGTACACAAACAGCAGCACTTCCCTCCACCTCCTTCTTGCAGGATTAGCCTCCCCTTGTGCACCCTGAAAAGGGAAATTTCCAAGACTCCACCTTTGCCAGGATTTCAGAGAGCAGGATGCTTGTAAATTTTACTTTATTGCCTACACATAAGGAGAGAGCATGAGGGCACAGCAGGGAGTTTTGGGGGAAAGCAGAAAAAAGACATCACAGATACTGCAGACAGAGGAAAAGCTGAGCCCTGGGTTTGTTGTTACAGGGTCCCAACCAGTGAGCAGTTTGTTTTTCCAAATAAATCTGCTTTGCAGACATCCTTTCTTCCTCCCCATTCAAGTTTCAACCAGGAAACCTGGGATAAGTTACTGTTGATTTTAGAGGCAAATCAAAGTGTTCAGCCTGCTAAGCTTGCATTTAAAGTTAGTCTTGATGAGCAACTGCTTGGGGCCCTTGTATTCAAATAGTGAGGTCTCAGATTCACCTGAACTGCCCACCCATGCAGATCCCTGACACTGGAGGAAGTCAAAGGCATGGGCAGCCTGCACTTCAAGCCTCCATGCTGACAGTAAAGGCTCCAAGTTTTCAGTCAAATCCAGAAAAAAAAATTCCTTTAAGAAAAACCAGTCGCTCAAAACAGTGGACTATTTACTAACCTAAAACTAGGAGGGAGTTGGATTTAGGTAGAACAAGTGGATTAGACCTCCCATTGCTAACCCCAAATTAACTACAGTACAGAGTAGGCACACCCTCCTTGGAGAGGCTGAGCAATCAACTTTCTGGGATTTGGATCAGGCTGGACTTCCAGAGGCATTTCATCCCACATGTCCTGTAATCAGGACTCTGTCCTTGTTGTCATCCTTGGCACCTGACCCTATCTACACTCCTGCTACTCCTTAACAAAGAAACCCAAACAGTACAGAAACAAATCAGTAAGAGACTGATGAACTTCTGAAAGTCCTTCCTCAGGGCTGGAGGGAGTTCTGGATGGAGGCTCCTGCCAGCCCATTTTGTGTAGCTGGTTTGGTGGTGAAACCTGGCTGCTAATATAAAGAAATGAGAGGAATAAAATACTGGATGGAAATGAGATAGTGCAGCAGGTTATGGCTTGCATGTGAAAATTTTGCTTTTGTTTTGCCACTTTGAACACCACCCACCCCTGCTTTCCATTGGAGCATAATGGTACTGCCTGTACTCCCCCAGGACCAAGGATTTAACAGAGTTTAATAGTTTCTGTAATTAGATATTTGTGAAACTCTGAAATCCTCTGATGAAAGGTGCTCTGGAAGTATTACCAACCCTCCTACCCTGAAAGGGCTCCACCCAAACCAAAATACAGAGGTTGTCCTCAATGTATATCATTACTGATCCAAACCAGCAGTACTTAATGGCCTGATTTAAGTTTTCCTGAAATCCCAGATGACTTCTGTGAGCTCCAGCAGGGCTCCAGCAATTCAAGAAAGGAAATATAGGCAAATTAGCCTTTGCTCCTCTCAAAATTGGAACCTCCTTTTCATTGGGAATGATGTAAGGATATTCAAAATGAACCATAAGGCCATTTGCTGTGAGAGCTTGTAAGAGGAATGCACAGTAATGCAAGACTGTGCAGTGCTCTATCCCTACTCCACCCTCCTCCTGCCATGAATTTGTACAAGAGGAATATTTTTTTTAATTTAGTACTCCCCATACTCAAGGAAGTATCTAAACACCAAGTTGAATATTTATTGTTTACAGGCCTGAGATATCAGTGCATAATAATAATAGTGTATAATGGGTAGAGTTGCTTTACCAGACCTGGTCTAGTTACACTAGTGCTGGGTAGCCACTCTCTGGTACCAAATATGCCATGAGCTCCTTTTTTTAAGAGGAAAGGGAGGCAGGAAGAAAGAGAGCTGAATATTTTACCAGTGCAACAGGATTTGACAGACAGTAAAAAAAAAAATAAATTATTTCAGCGTTTCCACCCCAAGGAAGGCTGGCATCTCTAGAGGCACTGCTCTCTTTCAGCTCCTTCTGCAGGAAGATTGCCCACATCATTCCAGAAATCCTCTGCCATGGGCTTGTTTCTCTTACCTTGGCTTCTGCTTCTGTTGCTGGCCTTGGCAAACAAGGGAATTACGGTTCAGCTCTAAAAAGAAAGTGTCCCATGTGCTGTGCAGGACTTGAGGCCAGCCTTGTCCATCTTCTCAGCTTTCAGCTTCTTCAGTGCTTCAGTAATTAGAATTATCAGGACTAAAACACTGTGGACATTCTTGCTGCTTAGCGTGAAGCTAACAAGGGAGCGCCAGATTTACAACACTCTGGCCAGACCCAGAATTAAAAAGAAGTTACAAATCATTGCCCAGTTCCAGGGATACGTACTCCAGGATCTTATTTTGCCAGGGACTCCACGTGAACTTTAGCCCCAACAAGAAATCCGCCTGCAATTTTCTCATTTAAATACCAGTCAGACCAGTGGCGGGATGTAAACTAACATGCATGAAAAATAAGGGTTCAATGACCCAAATCAATTATGTTTTAAGGGCACTGCTCTGGACTCAGTAGGAAATATTTTAAACAGGAAAAAGAACTAAATAGGATCATTCATTGAACTGACCTGGAAATGAGGCAGAAATTTGGTAAATAAGAAGCTCAATGCAAGCCAGCTTTATGAACCAAATGCAGTGGATTAAAAAAAACAAAAAACAACAACAAAAAAAATCAAACCAAAATCAGGAGGAAAAAAAAAAACAACCAAGATGTTTCTTAGATTCAAATAATGTTTCAGACTCCTGGGTGCTAAAGTGAGAAGTGCAATAAAACAAAGCAATTCTCATGCCTTCCTTGAGCACTGTAACATAGTTTAATTCCAGACATTACAAAAAAACCCCAAACCAACAGTTTATAGAAACCCTGAAACTGCATCTTTATTAAAATAGGACGACCTGTAGCTCTTCTGTAGAAAGCAAAAATAATAATAATTTAAAGCAAAAACAAATTCTGAAGATTGGAACCAGATATTGTGACCGGATTTTTAAAGCTCATAAACAGAAGCTAGGGAGAAACAGCTCTACTGCTTCAGAATATAGGAATATAGCTGCTCCCCAAATTGCCCAGACATCCAAACTGTCCTCACAGTAAACATCTGATCTGCCAAGATGCACTGTAAACACAACAGGATGCAGCTATGGCAATTAGTCAAGATACAAAGAAAATAGGAAAGACTTATCGTTTCTCTGCTCCTCAAGCCCAAAGTACTTTCACAAACAGATTAATAACTATTAAGCTCATTGCAACAAAACTGTCAGGTTCTTTGAAGGTGTCTTATTTGACTTGACTGGCTTAATTTCTCGAGACAGAAATACAGCCTGGTGTGCTTTACAGTGACTAATAAAGCAAAAGCTACCTGGACCTAAAAATCCCATTGAAGTGTTGCTAAAATAACCCCCACACCTGGCAGCAGCTGGGATTGGAAGCAGATGTGCAGCACATCTGGTGAGGAAAGGGACTGCTGCTAACAAACACCCTAAGCCATTTGAGGAACACGCTTTTCCAACCCAGCAATTTTCTGCAAAGTCTTGGTAGAAGTCAGGGATTTTGCCTCCACTTTCCTCAAGGCAGAGGCTGACCACCGGCAGACCTATTGTGTGCCCATTGAAAACATTTGAGAAGTTCCCTGTCCTCCCGCCCCAATCAGAAGTGCATATTTTGCTGCTCCAGTTGCATAATTTACTGATTCAGCTGCATGCTTGGTTGATCTGGTAGGAGACTAGTACAGCAGTTGAGATTCTGGATACATTGCCAACTGTGCAGCGTGCTTTGTTGATCAGGGCCGTAGAATTTAATAGCTGAAATTTCATACACTTTACTAATCAGGCCACATTCTTTGCTAATTGAGGTGCATATTTTAGTAGTTGATTTTTTTTTAATCTTTCACTGATCTTGGGAAGGATCCTGCTTCCTCTGAAACCAGCAGGAATTTTGCCATAGCTCTTGCTGGGAACGGGACTAGGACTCTCACTAGAGGGTCTTGGATTGCTAAGATTTCTTCTCTTAAAAGGAACAAGACAGGCTTGTTTTTTTCTTCAAGCCAGCAAGTGAACAGAAGAATACCAGATGAAGGATGGCACTGGCATAGCGACCTCCTCCACAGGGATTTGATTAAACAGATAATATTTTATGGACATACAGAGACATAATTTCGACTGTGTTACTCTTTCATCAGGCTTACATTCTTCCTTCAGGACAAACAAGCCACTTATCTGCACATCTTGTTCCATCATCTGATACAGACACGCGGGAGGAAACATCGTTCACCTTATCCTCAAATTTTCTTTCATTTGATCTAACTCCTATTTTTAAATTGCTGTAGTGCTGGGTGAAGGATTCCAGGCAGAGCTCTAGTTTGCCACAAAACATGTTTCAAACATCCACGCTGCCTCACAGCATCCCAAAGTTTCTCAGCTCCCACTGGCAGAGACCACCTCCCTGGATGAAAAGATCAGTTCCCTGTACCTCATGCAGACTTTGCCCTTGCCAAGGGAGTTTCTGTTATGTTTTTATATTGTTCACTCTAAGCCAGGAGACAAATAATTTCTCATAAATCTTTGAATACCTTTGTTCAGCTGCTAAATTGAACTACATTTGAGCAAGTAGCTTAGAGTGGGATGTGTATTTTTTTACTAGCATAGCAACACTATCAGTGTAGCCAAAAGAGATAAAAATAGTGAAGCCTACACAGCATAGTGCAGTCCTTGATGAGTGAAAAGCAAGTGCAACTTACTCCAAAAAATAACAAAAACAGGGAGCAAGAGATGCACACACACGTCTGTTTGGACAGACAGAGTTCACTGTCGCATTTAGGAAGAAAAGCAATAGAAAATGCTTGTTTCATTCTGCCAAAGAAATTGTCCCGTGTGTTAAGAGCCTATAAACAACATGTGATCAAAAGAATAATTGACACAGCAAGAAGTCAAGTCAGGAAACCAGGCAGGAGGCTGCTGCTTCTTCATTAAGGAGGCAGTTTCTTTTCTGTAGTGCTGTTGGTCAATACTTTAGTTCAGATACTGCCTGGTGGGAAATCAAACACTCTTGATTTCAGAGTTAGAGAAAAGCAGAAGTTGACTAGAAAACACAGGAAAAAAAAAAGAAAAATCAAGCTTGCTGATGCATTCAGTGTCCCACCATTGCCTCTCATGCCCAAAGGCACAGCACACAGCCAGTACTTGCTCCTCATGACTGTACAAGCAAAGTTAGAACAGAAACAGCACAGGAAGGATGCAATAATTCAGGGAAGCAAGGAAGTTATGTAGTTTAATAAGAGAGGTATGCAGCTGGATGAGGGTAAGCTTGCAGGTTCTGCATTTGAATTCTGACTTAAAAGAGAAACCAAAGACAAAACCCCAGAACCATACAATTCAAAAGATCTTGGTAAAGTTAATACTTAGAATTTCAGTGCCAGAAATGTGGCTTAATTAAGTTCTCATCATTAGCTGTCTTCACCAGGATACCAGAGTGAGATAAAACATCTTCATTTCAACCACAGCCATTGCTGTGTGTATGTGCTGTGGCAGGGATTTGGTTTATCAGGCAGAATTATAATGCTGTTTCTCAGCAGGGAAAGCAACCCCACGCCTTTATATATATATGTATATGCATATATATATATATGTGTAACAAAAGACATAAATGTATGGAGTATAATTTTCTTATACTGTAGTGGCTCGTGTTTTATAGATCTGATAAGAATCAAGCGTCAAACCTTGGTCTTATCAGGGTCCATAGGAAAAGTTCACTTCAGCAGGACCAGGACTGCTCACCCTTCCTAAAGCTCAGTGACTATCTGCTCTGTAGCTGCCCCTATTTTTGGGGTGCTCTGTGCTTCCTCGTCTGCCTTTCCATCGCTGCTCACCCAGCTCTGCCAGGATCCCTGCCCTGGGAGCTGTACCTGGCACTGGCACTGTTTGCCTGCTCCCCGAACTGCAGCCCAGGTGCTCAAGAGCGGAGGGCGCGGGACTCTAATACAGCACGAGGTGGTTTGTTTGGACTCCTCATGCCAGGCACTGCCGTGGTCGGGGTGCCTTGGGGGATGCTCTCATTTCGGCTGTAGGCGCTGCTCTATCGCTTTCCACGGGGCTTGCAGCGGATTTCGGGTCCGGCTGTATCGATGCGGGGAGGGCGACCCGGAGTCCCACTCCCGGAGCATCCTGTCTCCCGGTGCCTTTCGGGCTCCGAGGCGAGTCACCGGCCAGCCCGACACCCCAAACCCCGCCGCCGAGGGGCAGGGGCCCAGGGGGACCCGCAGCCGCCCCCGGCCCGGCCGCCCCGCTGCATCCCCGCTCCCGGCGGCCGCGGCGCATCCTTCGTCCCGGGAGCACCCCCACACCCGCGACTCCCGGCAGCTCCGCCGCAGCCCTCTCCCCCGGGGACTCGCGGTCCCTTCCCTCCTCCCGGCGGGGCTCCCGGGGCCGCCCTGCCCTGCCCGGTGCCGGTGCCGGCGGTGCCGCGGGGTTACCTTGGCTCCCGCCCCGCCGAGGCAGAGCGCGGCGGCCGCCGCCAGGACGAGCCCCGCGCCGGGGCCGCTCCGTTGCATGGCGAGCCGTGCCGAGCCGTGCCGAGCCGTGCCGGGCCGTGCCCGAGCCGTGCCGTGCCAAGCCGAGCCGTGCCGTGCCAAGCCCAGCCGAGCCGTGCCGTGCCAAGCCGAGCCGCGCCGCCGCCGCGCCGAGCGAGCGGAGCTGCCGCGCCGAGCCGTGCCCCGAGCGGGCGCCGCTGACAACGACCCCCCGAGCGCGGCCTCCCCGCCCCTCGCCCCCTCCCCCGGCCCCTGCCCTCCCCCGGGGGGTCACCTGCGGCGCGGAGCTCGGCGGGGGCCGGAGGGGAGCGGGGGGTGCCCGGTCCGAGCCCCCCCCCGTGGGGATGCCCCGGGGTGCATCCTCTCCGGGCTCGGGAAGCGCCGGGCTGGAGGCAGCCCAGCCTCTCCGAGCAGCCGTCGGGAGCGGGCTCCTGCGGGGGAAGCGTCTCCTGCGGTGCGGTGGGAGATGGAGGGGCCGGTGTGTCGGCACCGGCGGGGGCAGCTGCCCTGGACAGCGCACCCAGCCGATGCTCCGGTCACCTGCCAGACCCCGCAGCACGGTCAGGGGAGTGAACTGTCAGAGGAATGCGAAATAGGAAAACGGCTCGGGTCTTTCCAAGGAGGAAAAATCACCCCAGCTACATCTGAGCACGAAGCAAAGGACAGAAAAGGAGCATTCCCGGGCATCCTCGGGACCCCAAAGAGCAAGAGCTGCACAAAAAACTAGCAGTAAGGGTACAGCAGGCATTTAACCTCTCCAGAGAACATGGGAGGGCAAGGAACATTCATTTCTGAGGCAGCTTTCTGGTTTTCCAGGTGAGACACTCTCCTGTACCCCATCCACTCACACCTCATCCTGCCGTGAGTGCCAGGCAACAACGTAATCAATGGGAAACAGTGGCTAACACCTTCAGTGGTGTCCAAGTGGGTGCATATAGTAAACATGAAGTTGGAGAACTGGCATCAAAGAAAACAATTTTCTTTTTCATAAGTGCATGGATGTACTTTGTATTTGACGTTCCATACTGTCGTTTCATTGTGTAAATCAGAAGTAACGTCTTGATTTTACACTTTGTAATGAAGGTGGGAGAGGCTGGGCACAGGCACCGAGGCAGCAGTTTTGTGTTGAAGGTACCCTGGCACTCATGTGTAATCCAGGGCCATTCACCTACTCCATGGGTTTGATGTCCTGTCTATAGGAAGTCATGGTTGACTCCCAGAGAGGCGAAACTCATCTCCACCTAATCCTTGCAGTGCTCCTGAGATGAAGGTGCCTGTTTTCCTTTGTAGGACACCTACAAAACATAACAACAGGATTAGCCTAAGGCTGAGGGAGACTGAAGGGCCAGGACTGCTCTCTGCCCACTGGGACCTCACTGGCTCCCTGGGAAATCTGCATCTGCTAATGTAGAAATAGCCCTTCCGTGGAAGGGCACGGAAGGAATGTCTCAATAGCTTAATTGGGTTGTTTATACTTCTTGCACTGAAAGCAGAAGATGCAAATAATTCTTTGTGTGGCCACTTCTTATTTCACCCTTCTTTTTTTCAGGGCTAATTCTGTGTAAATGGTGTTCCTGGGCTCTGACCTTGTCAGTTATTTACTGTGACTGCTCATGTTCAAATTTACATTTCACTCCTCCTGGGTAATATTTCTTTGAGTTAGCTGTCAACAGAAAAAGCATATATCATAGAATATATAACTACATTATATCCGTTCTGAATAAACACAAAACCCAAGACGCTTGGCATCTTTGGCAGGAGGGTTTTTCTAAGCAGAACACTTCTGCCTGAAGGGCAGTCTGGTCTCTGTAGCACAGCACTGTGGCACATTGCTTTTCTTAACACTCACAGTTAAATCTCAGGGCGATGTCACCATAAATGTATGGTAAGCTTTGAAAAATCCCTGAAACAAGAAATCTACTTTTTTCTACATGAGGCTCAGTGTGACAGAAGTAAACGATCAGATTCCATCTGCTGTTTCCTTATGTTGATGCACAGTTGTTGAGGACATAAGTCAAGGACTAGCTGGCAGAAAAGGGTATTCAAAAAGTGTTTTTTTTATCTTTGCTTGGACAGCACTGGAATAATAATATAAGAATATCTGAATGAGAGAGAACAAGTCCAAGTCTAGCAATGCAACTCTCTTTTTAAGGATCTTACACCCCTGTCATTTGGATTCCTTTCCAGGGTCATCTGAGCGCAGGCACCTGTAATCCTTTGGAGGCAAAGAGGCTGCTGTGAGGGCTCTGCTGCCATTCCAAGCTGTAGACCTTGAGCATGAGGTACAGATGCAAATGTATGCTGACTTCTCATGTTTGTGTTTGCTCTGTTCTTGGCCCAGCAAATTCTGTCAGTATGTCTTTGATCCCTTATCCCAGCATCCCTTTGCTGGCAGGACCTGTCCACACCACACTTCATCACTATGGATTAGCAATGACTTAGCATCTAGAATTAAGGATCAGACATACAGTAGTCTGCTCATAAGTATTTTCAGCTCAGGCTGACGACCCTTTCAAACCATATATTTTGCGAGGATTATATGTATGATCTCGCTCTGTGAGCAGGCAGCAGGACCCTGTATGGGCTAGAACAACTTCCCACACCAGGCAGCGTGGAAGACTAGGTCCAAAAAGTGTCTGACTGCCCACTGAAGGTAATAGTATAAAGCCAGGCTTGTGAGTGGTGCCTGCAACCAGGGCTTCTCCTGCCTCTCCCAGGGAACATCTTGCCTGTGAGCTGTCTTCCCCCAGTGCCTTGCCCATCAGACAGCCATGCCAGGCAGCTGGAGGCAGACCAGTGATAGAATTACTGGAAGGATCGAGAAAGGACAGAAGGGCAAAAGGAACTTTGCTTCCTGCCTAATCTTTATTCCCTCTCTTACACCCTCTACAGCTCCACCTCTCACAGAGTTGCCACACAGCCCAGATCAGAGTTGTACCCCATTCCCACCACGTGTCAGGAAGGGGAGATGCAGGTGCAACAACTGTGCACATCCCTGAACAGACAAGGCCAAGACTCTTCCACAGTCATTGAGACATCTTGAAGAAAGTAAATACCCCATTCTCTGTGTTGGGCTCCCTGTTGAAAAATTCAAGGTTTCCATGTTCTTTTAGCAAGTCACTCCAAGGACTGGCCAGTGTTACCTACTGTACTGTGCCATTTTGAGGGCTCTTGAAATGCTGAAGAAAGCACCAAATATCAGTGAAATAGTGACATTTATGAAGTTAGTGGATAGGACTTGTGTGTGTAATGGCAACACTTTCTTAACCAGTAGCCCCAGGCTGGGAGAGGAATTCCAGGAAAAAAAAAAAGATTCAGAAACCTACTGCTTCCAGACTGGCAGTAAAAATCATTTATTGTGGGAAAGCTAAGCTTGAAACCACTAAAACCCAGTCATTTCCATCAACTCTCTCTCTACCACACACACACACACATACACAGATACATGGGAAGACACAAACACACACAGATACACGGGAAGAGAACTTTCTGAATTAATTTCCCTAAATATGCAAGGCATCCTGATACCAAAAGTAACCCTCCTTGCCCATGGAGACTGTTGTGGAATGTCCCACAGAAACTAATTCAGCTCTTAGCAGTTTCTGTTTTTCAAAACAGCTGGTGTGACCAAACTGAATCCAGATTTAAACAGGAGGAGGGCATTGGCAAGATACTTTCAGTTACAAGGCCTTAAATCTTAGTTTACTCTCTGTACACAAGAGCTCTCATCTGCAGACCTTATGGTTACACAATGTGGCGTTTTATGCTTTCCCAGCCTTCTCTTAGGTAGAGTAGAGGTTGCTTAAATCCATTCTGAGCTATGTTGTTATATCAGATACACCAGAGTTGGATCTGTCTCCCCTGTTTATAGAAATGAGTCAGGAAAGTAACACTTTAAATACTTTTCCATGCTAGAACAGACATGCTAAAAATTGCTTAGGTAGAATGCTGTAAAAATGTTTCACACATATAAATAAAATTTATAGGCAAATAAAATATTAAGGCAGTCTTTAACAAAGCCCATTTCTGAAGACTTGAATTCTAGTTCCATAATCTGTATTTAATACAAAATTATTTTTTTTCCTCAGTGCCTGTGAGAGGCGAGCTGGATGCCTGAGCCTGATTGCAGTCTGCCAGTAACAGAGCTAGTTATATGTGGTTAGCATGGGTTTCTTTTTTAATGAAGTTTTTGCAGACTGACTGACACCAAATAATAGAAATATGCAAGCAGGAAAACATGCAATAAGCACAGGCAATTGGAACATGGTGTTGTCAGTGGTTAGAGAACAAGAACATCCCTAAGGAAATATTTAGAAAAACGCCTTTGTAGCTGTAAAAGCTGTAACTGGAAAGCACCACGCACGGGCTCTGTGCTGTGCAGAGAGTGCCACCCTCTGCTCCTGCAGAGTATGGAGCCTTTCCCTCTTACCTGACTCTTCCTCTTTCACTAGTGCAATTCTCACACAGGCAGTGAGTTACAAAATTACCCATCTGGGTAGGCAACTCTGCAAATGGTCTGTCATTCCCTGGTAATTTTGTTAGGTCAGCTCTTTAATTTGGCATTATACGCCTCCTCTTTTTTTTGCTCAGAGCCAAGATGAATAAATTTCCCTTCCCCTTTTAGGGGCAAGGCCCTGTGGGTTCCTGAAAAAGACGATTCCTATTAAGGTCTAAGCGAGCTCACTTGGAGAGAAGGCAGCACTGGGGCTCCTGTGTGCAGTCTAGTTGCAGAGTGAAAGAATGCTGCAGCTGGCTGTGGTTAAAGGACTTGTGGTACCTTCTGATCTTTCTATTTGAAGAACAAAAGACAGCTTTGCAAGAAGAACTCAAACAGACTTTGGGATAAGCCATGGGCTCTTTCTCTGCTGGAGACAGACTGCAGTTTACACAAACAAGTCTCCTGCAAATTTACAGGAATCCCTTCACTTTAAGGCCTAATTTGTAACACTGTTTGACATGTTTTTATGGCTTTTTAAAAAACTATTCCTCTGTTGTGCTAAAACTTACATTGCTGATGATAGATCTCTTGCAGTATGAAGGATTCTCTTTCTCTTTCAGGCAGCCTGTTTAAGCCTGCTGCAGCTTTGTGCCAAGCTTGGGCAACAGTCTCCAAACAAGGGGTTATTCCTGTAGCTGGGGCTTTGATGCCATGTAGCAGACTAATAAACTAAAAAGAGATACTTTGGAGCTTTACCCAAGCATTGCATTGTTCTAGAGAGATGGGATCAAAGTCAAGAAGCAAATATAGACAAATACTCCCAACTGAACAGAACAGCTACTTTAGTGACTCAACAGTTATTGAGTTCTCTGCGAGAGGCACAGTTCCAACTTTTTACATTCTTAAAAGAAAATCAAACCCAGATCAAATGAAGATTTCGCATTCAAGTCTTCCTCATGTTCTTGACATCTTCTGTGGAAGAGTATCCAGTGAAGGTCACTATTAAACAATTTGAAACACACACAAATATGACATTCCCAGGGTTTCCTCTCAAGTCTCAGCAGAGGCTCACTCTGTTAACATCCCTTTCACTCAGCTCTCCCTCACCCATTCGAGTCCCACATATGGTTTACAAGCTCAGTGCCAAGCACGTGCATCCAGCCAAGAAGGTCAAACTTCAGTTCACATTGGTGAGCCACAGCCTGGGATTGCCCACTCACACAGGCATCTGGCTCAGGCAGCGGAACAGCAGGAGGCTGCTGCTCCGAGAATCCAGATGTACCCTCTCTGGATACTTGTTCAGATCCCTTATCACGTTTGTGAATTTGTGAACAGCAAAGGATTTCATTCAGCAGAGCCTCTAAGAATAGATTGCACTGAGGTGCACCCTACGGAGTCCTCCTTGATCAAGCTCATTTAGTCCCTGCCTCTGATCATCAGGCTGGGAGCCTCTCTCACATCCATGCATTTGCACTTGAAAATAGTCCTATCCCTGAATTAGTTTGTAGAGTAATGTTCTCTTCCAAATCACGCCTCGAGGGCTGCACAGTGTG